>NC_090725.1:127920950-127955950 GCF_036898095.1 Palaemon carinicauda | reverse complement strand
CCTCCAATGCACTCGCTTCTTGCCACTCAAGTTCCATCGATCTGATATTTTAACTGCAATAGAATCTCTGATCTGGTTTGATCAATCAGCAATATTCATCTACCTGAATGCAAGTCTGCGTCTCGCTTTTCCCTGTCCCTCAACGCAAGCGCGAAAAAATGTGGAAGCGGAGTCGATAAAAAGAGAACGATTGGAAAACCAAATTCCAGCTAGAAATGGATAGCGTTGGGCCGTATATATATATTTTTTTCCTATCTTTTACGCATTCTACGTGGGAATAATACTTTATTAGAATGCTCATCTGCTTATACATCTGTGTGTGTCTGTGTGCAGAAGTAACCTAAAACCACTCTTATGTACTGGTTAAAAAAATCAGCTCTCCCTCTCAACGTTTTCTGATGATAATCTCTCTTCCACGTAATTTCTATCCTCTTTTATAAACCTTTGTGCTCCTAGGGATGATATCAATTGACAGAAACCAAAGAACTCTACCTTCGGTAATCTAGCAAATTACTTCTCATCAGCAACTTGAACCGCGAGTCCCTGCACCAGTAAATGGAAACCTCTCAGAACTGCAGTTAAAAAGAAATTTTCCACATATCTCTCTAGCTTGTCAATACCTTGCTACATACACCGGTACCTACACACCCCCTCCACTCTTCCCCCAACCATTCACTGTATTTAAGACTAAAGAGAGGCAGAAAAGTCCATTACTTGGTTTGAAGAAAGAAACGAAATTAAGTACTGTGCAAGAATATATATTTTCAAATAATTTTAACTACTTAAGCCCGTGGTCAAGCCTTATATTTTTTCCTTGTTTGTCCATTTAATTATGAATAATAAATAAACTAATAAATCATTCTCGCTCTTTGTTACTTATCATTTAATAATGATTTTTTTTTCAAAGCCATAGCTTTTTCATCCCATTGCATTTCCAGATATATTTGGATTTACTAATGTTTAATTACTAAACTGCTACTTTTGAATTCAACTTTGACCAAACCTCATTCATTCAGCCTGGATTCTTTGAAATAGAGTTTCCTATACCTTCCCCACATTTTTTCTATCAAAAAATCATATCCAAACACTAATTTTAAATGAACTTTACTCTTGAATTTTAAGACAGAGCCAATCTAGTCAGCCAAGATTTACGAATTCATTCGGATGAGTACTCTTGGGGTACTTATCATCCCTCCTATTACCCAACCCTTCCTCCCTTAAACTTCACTTCCATATCTGTCTTTTCATTTAGTATCCACTCTCTCTCTCTCTCTCTCTCTCTCTCTCTCTCTCTCTCTCTCTCTCTCTCTCTCTCTCTCTCTCTGAGTGTCTTCGGATTATTTGTTATGTAATGGAATGTTTTTAGACATTTGATTGGGTTTATGAAATGAAAGAGCTCAGTGGATGCTATCTATATATTAAGACAAGTCCAAGAGAAATATCTCGAAGGTAACATGAAAGTTTACGTATGTTTTGTGGATCTTGAAATGGCGTATGATAGGTTGGTATTGGAGGAAGAGAGGAATACCGGAGAAGTCGGTAAGGAGGATGTATAAGGGAAAGAATCACCCTAGAGAGAAATAAATTGGGAGACTGAGGCATTCACCGAGGAGGTTGGCCTTCATCAGGGATCAGCTGTGAGACCATTCTTGCTCCTCATCATTATAGGCACTTTCCAATCATAATTAAGGAACAATGAAGTATTGTGGGAACTGGTGTTTGCTGAGGATTAAGTCACTATAGCAGACACAAAAGAATAGTAAGAAAGAATTCTAGCAAGGGAAGGGACCTAGAAAGAAAAGGATCGAAGGCAGTCATTGAAAACATAGCTAATAATGAGTAGTCGAGATTGACACGAAGAAATAAACATTCAAGTGACTGATGGAGCAGTGCTAAAGCAGAACAATGAGTTAAACTACACTTTATAAATAATAACAGAGGAAGGAGGTACTGAGAAAGTAATGAGACAGTGAGTGAAAGATGCATGGCGGTAGACAAGAAAATACCATTAAGATTGGAGTGAAAGATGCATGGTGAAAATGGAGAGAAGTAACTGGAGTTGTTTTAGACAAGAAAATATCATTAAGATTCAAAATGAAAATCAATAAGACAGTTATCGGACTTTTACTTATATGTGGGGCAGAAACATAGCCACTTAAGAGGAAATAGGAAGAACTGTTGAAAAGAACCGAGATGAGGAAGGAATATCACTACTGGAAAGGAGAAACCGAGTCCAGATAAAGTAAGAATGTTTGATATATGCATGGTAAAAGGTAAGGCTATGGAAGCTCACCGGAGATACTATGGCTATGTAATAAGAAGACGGAAGGTGTAACCAAGGAAGAGCACTAAGAGCATGCCAGTGATGGGAAGATGGGGTGTGTCGCATCAGTGGATCAGGCAGATGAATGTGATGAGGCGAAACATAGATTGAGTAGGGAGTGGTGGAAGAAGATGCAAAGAATAAAAAATAGATGGAGGAAGTTGACTTGAACAGCCGACTCTGATATACAGGGGGGCTAATAAGGGGAAAGGAGAAGGAATGTTTTCAGACACGTATTAGCATTGAAATTTTTCAACTAAGCAATCCAGGATGAAATAAGCTGACGAACGATCTACGTGGTTAAACAGAATTTAATGGTTTCCGTAGTCTATATAGCTGATGAATGAAATATCGTGTAAAAAAAAAAAAAAAAATACTCGTTTATCATTTGTGTATCCAGTAACTACAGAGATGGTTGTCTTTTCAATGTTCAGAGTTATGACTTACATGTTGAAATGTTCCCATGGATGCAGAAATATATTTAATATACGTCATCGTGATGTTTACGGAGGTGAGGAAACTGTCCAAAAATTAAGAATAAATTGGAATTGGTAAGATAATGGTAACATAATTTCACCATGATTTATTGTTATGATTATTTTGATTGTATATGCAGAACAGTGTATTGAAAATAAACACAAAATAAGCTGCCATTACAAAAATATGCCGACAAAATCAGAACAATCACATTCTTGAAAAAACCAACAAAGGCTACGAGGTGTAATGACGTAAAAGAAGAGTAGAGCAGAATCGTGGAGTCGAAGAGGAAAGTTAGAGGTAGTGAGGAATTTACTATAAGTAGATAATCAGGACAAGTTCAGAAGTAGGCAACCCAAGCTCGTATGTTGAAAAGCGTAATCAGTTTGCTGGCTAAGGGCTCACCCATCAAATTCAAGAGTAAACTGCCACATGAAGATCAATCTGGATATTGATTTCTTTCTTTTTTAATAGGGGAGGATGTGAAACACATTGTTGAAAATCTACACACCAATCCATCAATTTTTGAAAGATATTGGGAAAACACCATGACTCGAACTTCCTGAAATACATAACAGCTTAGGGCTGTTCCCTTTCTCTCTTTATTACCTCCGCCAAGGAGATTATATAAACGAGTCGGTTTATTAATTTATCTATTTGTCTGTGTGTCTGTGGACAGAATTACGATAAAAATTTCGACAAAATTTTCACCACAGATAGATCTTGGGTCATGGACGACCCCATCAAATTTTGAAGATGGTCAGGATCTGGATCCGGATTTTAGATTCCGATTTGCATTTTTCACAATTTTTTAAAATTACGTCAAAACAAATTGATGGATTTTGACGAAATTTCTACCAAAGATAAATCTCAGACCATCGACGACTCAATTAACTTTTGGAGATGATCCAGTACCGGATACGGATTCTAGATCCTGACTTGCATTTTTCCCAATTTTAAAGCTAACGTCAAAACAAATTGACTCATTGTATTTTCACCAAATTTTAACTGTGAATAGATATTAAGCATTGGAAGAAACCACGAAATTTTGGAGGTGATGCGGATAAAGATCATGATTCTGGATCAAAATTGCACTTTTCACCATCTACTGAACAGTCAGCTTATGAAAAGTTACAGTCGATGTCCGTAGACTTTAAGTAAATTTTGCCAATATGCATTGGTGGAGGTCTGAAATCTCTGATAATATCATCTACTGAGCTGTTTCTTAGGCCTAATTAATAAATAATCATCATAATAATTTACTGTTCATAAGTAGTAGTATTACTTGCACTAATACTGGAACTAATATTTTGTAAATAAAAATATTTTTCGACTTACTCGAACAGGATATGGTTGAAGAAGAAAGTTTATTTGGTGAAAGATTTGACTTATATACCTAAGGAAAAATGGATGAACAAATAAACGTGTCGGTTCGTTAAACATTTATGTCATTGCTCTTCATATCCTGATAAATCTCTTAAAACTTCTTTTTTTTTTTATTTAGCTAAGCAGCCTCGCCGTCGTAAGTCATAACTTTTGATGGGGTTTATCTCTCTCTCTCTCTCTCTCTCTCTCTCTCTCTCTCTCTCTCTCTCTCTCTCTCTCTCTCTCTCTCTCTCTCTCTTTGTTAGGGTTTGGCTTCATAAATCCTGTCCAAGATATACGCCACGAAATAATATTTTGGTCCTTTGAAGTGTGTTTTCATCTTCGGGCTTCTGCAAGAAAGACATTCTTCGGATGCATTCTTTGCGGTGGTGGGTGTGTGTCAGAGTTGCCATTGTGGCAGTTTCATAGGAGCTCTACTTTCCTCAAGACGTCCGAGAAGAAGCGATACTTGATATTGCGCATTTACAATACATCACCGGAATTTGTTCATTTAAGGTAGAATGTTTTTTAACATCACTGAAATTTGAATTTTACTGCGAACGTTAGATACGGCACTGGAAGTTTGTCATTAATAGCTTGTTACTTTAGACTATCGATTAACAAATTTACGACTTTGGACCATATGGCCCAATACTAGGACCAGAGAGGACTTTCAGCGCAGATGCGCAACGGGGTGATGCTCCGCAGTTGCAGTGTTCCTAAATTGCACCTTGTAGGGTGTACTAATAGCAGCACTATCTAAAGGGAACTTTGAGTTATATGCTAACGTAAAATGGAGCTTTTAATAATAGCAGTTCAGCGTGATACAAAATCAACATTTGTCCTGTCCCATTGTTCTCTCTTCAACTTCAGTTCCTCGTTATTCGCCTTATACCTTACTGAAAAAAAATGTTTAACAAACTCTTTCTTAATTGTTCATGTGATCAATTCTGTTTCGCGTGTTACATTAAGATTACATGCAGTAAACCATACATAAATAAAAGCAACAAGGCCATATATATATATATATATATATATATATATATATATATATATATATATATATATATATAAAATATATATATATATATATATGTATATATATATATATATATATATATATGTATATATATATATATATATATATATATATATATATACAGTATATATATGTATATATATATATATAACGGATTTTGAGCGAAGCGAAAAATCTATTTTTGGGTGAGATGGCCATGTCGTCCTGATGGAAGTTCCTATAGGGTAGCTTCCTAGGGTATATTACAACTACGGCGATATTCCCAGAGAATTTACCTTAAGGTACCAGAATTCTAACTCCTGGAGCGAGTATCCCTCGTGAAAGGGATATCGCGACATATCAGAGGACGTATTCTAGACACGCCACATGGCAATCTACATCCTGGACAGAGATTTCGTCTCGTAGGAGGTGATTGGCGAGATACGAATTCGGGAAAGAAAAAGGGGAGCCGTTCCCAAGGCTTCCCTATCCTCCGATTATTATGCGTGCCTGGCGCCAATCCTGGCGCCATCTGTATTCCTTGTAGCGTACACGAGGTGCTACAGATACTGTATGTAGGGAGGGGTCCTACAGCCCTTTCTTAGAAAGGCAAGGGCGGGTCCATCAGGACGACATGGCCATCTCACCCAAAAATAGATTTTTCGCTTCGCTCAAAATCCGTTTTTTGGGCTCAAGCCATGTCGTCCTGATGGAAGTGTACCAGAGCATTACTGTATCTGTGGATTCTCAGAACGTGCCGTACTCCCCGGAGGTAATTTTTTCCCGGTCGACTAGACCTAGAGACCTAAGATGTTACCGTTATACATCTTTTCAACTAACTATAAACTATGTTAGAGCTTCCTGCCCCCTACAGGGAAGAGTCCTACTAGACTCTGGAAAAGTCTCGAAGAGTACATATACCTATGTATGAATACCAGGCAAGCTAATATAGTGGTCTCGCCCTATATTAAGTAAAGCATAGTTTGTATAGAACCACTGCGTCAATATATATTGACCAGTAATCCGCACAATACTTGTATTGGACAAAGGTTTATATCCGCATAGGAAGAAACTAATAAAACCGCCCTTGTCCCTTTATGGGACGGAGTCCTCCCATTAGGGGACTTACATAAACCAATGCAACATAGCTTGCATAACAGAACAATTCTATCAGAATTATCCCAGATAAGATACATAGAATTAAATGCTCAATTATACCAATAAATTGACACAGGTGAAAGAGACGCAAGGTTCTCAAGAACAAGTTTATTGACAGACAATAAACAGACAGGTTAACAACATATATATATATATATATATATATATATATATATATATATATATATATATATATATATAAAAGAGGATAACCCAAAACTTTAAGCATAAGTATGATAGTAAACAGAACTTGTTTATCTGAAAGAAAAACCATTAAACGCCACTTAATAAGATACCGAGGTATCAAGTCATAAAAGTCTGTATTACAAATCAATCACATTAGCGTTAGAAACGCTCGGCACACATGTCTGTACTTATGCTAGGTTCACCTTTGAAAGAAGGAACAGTCTATGTAGGCACTTGGTGCCCTCCTTTAGTTTGTAGTACAGTATGTATCTACACACTCACCCTGGACTTAATCGTCCCAATTAAGACCACTGTTCCTCGCAGAGTTAAACAGTAGGGTTAACTACACGACCCACTGCTACCACAGATCTCTTAGGTTCCTCTACTTGCTTCGCATAGTGGCGAAAGAACACCCTGGAAGACTTCCAGCCCGTGTATGAACGGAGATGTTCAAAATCCATACAATTAAAGAAATTTAGGGATGAGGCAACTTTCCTCGGATCGTGACCTGCGGGTGTACTGTCAGGATCCGCTCTGCGAATAAAATATGTGATTTTCGCTCTGAGTTGATTCAGAGATAAATTTGAGCCTGATGTTTCTCCCCTGAATAGTTGACCACCCTTGAAGTCTGAAGTTCTACGAAGATAGACCTTTAGGCATTCTACTGGACATAGAGATGCATCTTCTTTCAGAGGGCAGATTCTCCAGGGACCCCACCTGTTGGTGGGTAACTCATTCTTGGCGAGAAACGTAGGATCCGGAAACAGGTTCAGATCCCCCCCATCCAGGAACTGAACACGACCTGCCTCTCTCGAGAGGGCTACGATCTCACTAACCCTGGCCCCGGACGCGAGTGCAAATAGGAAAATAACTTTTTGCGTCAAATCCTTTAACGCACATTCTTCATTGCTCAACAGGGAGGCGAAATGAAGAACTTTGTCTAAAGACCATGAGATGGGCTTTGGAGGTGCTGAAGGTCTGAGCCTAGCGCAGGCTTTCAGAACTTTATTAAAGATCTCGTTACCTAGGTCGATCTGGAAGGCAAATAAAATGGGTCTCATCAAAGCAGATTTACACACTGAAATCGTGTTAGCTGCCAACCCTTGGCCATGGAGGTGGATGAAGAAAGATAAGCAGAAGTCTGTTGAGATCTCCTGCGGATTCTTTGCCTTTACAAAGGCCACCCATTTTCTCCAAGATGACTCATATTGCCTTCTAGTCGATTTGCACTTATATTCTTCTAGGAAGTCTATGCTGGCTTTCGAAATCCCGAAACGCTTTCTCACCGCAAGGGCGAGAAAATCATGAGCTGCAGGGTCCGGGTTTTCTGTAATGAAACGCAGACAGTCGACTTCTGGACTCGCTGGGTCAGAACTGGATGTGGTAGCGGCACAAACTTCATCTGTAGTTCCAACGCCAAGGGGAACCACATACTGTTCGGCCACTTGTGGGCCACTATTGCCGCTACCCCCTTGAAGGATCTCAGTTTGTTGAGGACCCTCAACAGAAGGTTGTGAGGAGGGAACAAATAAATCCTGGACCATCTGTTCCAGTCTAGGGACATCGCGTCCACTGCTTCCGCTATGGGGTCCTCGTACGGGGACACGTACAGGGGCAACTTCTTGTTGTCTTTCGTCGCAAAGAGGTCTATCTGCAGTTCTGGGACTTGATTCAGAATGAAGGAGAATGATCCTGCGTCTAAGGACCATTCCGACTCTATCGGTGTGAACCTGGATAGAGCGTCCGCTGTCACATTGCGGACTCCTTGAAGGTGAACTGCCGACAGGTACCACTTCTTCTTTTCCGCCAATCGGAAAATGGCTAACATCACTTGGTTGAGAGGTGGTGACCTCGACCATTGTCGATTCAAGCATCTCACAACCACCTCGCTGTCCATCACCAATCTTATGTGGATCGAGTGACGCGGGGAGACTTTCTTTAAGGTAAGGAGCACTGCCATAGCTTCTAGAAAGTTTATATGAAAGGTCCTGAATAGCTTGGACCAAGTCCCCTGGACTTTTTTCCGATGAGAGTGACCTCCCCATCCCTCCTTTGAGGCGTCTGAGTGAATCGTCATCGACGGGGAGGTGTCTGAAGAAGAACCGACTTCTTTAGATGTCTGGCTTGGGACCAAGGCCTGAGAAGAGTACGTAGCCGAGGCGGCACTGGTCTTCTCAGATCTCTTCGCGCGTTTGATGCATACCCTCTCCAAACTCCTGTTGCATCCTTTAGCTGTGCTCTTAGCACTGGGTCTGTCACTGAAGCAAACTGGAGAGAGCCTAGTACCCTCTCCTGTTCGCGTCTTGATATCCTTTCGGAATCTAGAAGTCTCTTGACAGAGCCCGCTATCTCTTTCCTTTTCTTCGTCGGGATGGAGAAACTGTGTGACAAAAGGTCCCAGTGGATTCCCAGCCACTGGAACCTTTGGGATGGAGAAAGTCGAGACTTTTTTCTGTTGATCTTGAAGCCTAGGTACTCTAGGAACTGGATCACCTGACTGGAAGCTTGCAAGCATTCGGTCTCGGATGCTGCCCACACCAGCCAGTCGTCCAGGTAGGCTACTACCTGAATTCCCTTTAGGCGTAATTGTTTGAGAGCTGCGCTCGCAAGCTTCGTGAAAATCCTTGGGGCTATGTTTAGCCCGAATGGCATGGCTCTGAAGGCGTATAGTCTCCGTTGTAGCCTGAACCCTAGGTAGGGGGAGAGTCGACGGCTGATTGGAATGTGCCAATAGGCGTCTGACAAGTCTATAGAGACTGAGTATGCCCTCTTGGGCAGTAAGGTCCTTATGTGTTGCAGTGTTAGCATCTTGAATTTGCAATTCACTATGAACTTGTTGAGTGGCGACAAGTCCAGAATGACTCTGAGCTTTTCCGAGTCTTTCTTGGGAACACAAAACAGCCTCCCTTGGAATTTGATGGACTTCACCTTTCGGATCACCTTTTTCTCCAACAGTTCTTGAACGTACTCCTCCAGAACGGGGGTGGAGTGTTGGAAAAACCGAAGGCACGGGGGTGGAGTGCTGTACCAGCTCCAGCCCAGTCCATTCTTGAGTAGGCTTTGGGCCCAGGGATCGAAGGTCCAGCGATCCCAAAATTTCAGCAGTCTCCCTCCTACCGGTATCGTTTCACTTGGACTGCCGTCCTGAGGTCTTGCCTCCCTGACCACGACCACCTCTGAATCCCCTTCCCCTTGAGGGGCGCCTAGACGAGCCTCTGGCTGCTCCTCTAGGTTTTGCACGAAAGGAAGAAGACTGTCCTTCGAACATTGGGGTGAATGTGGATGACTGACCTGGCACAGCCTGGGGTACCCACTGAAAAGTAGTCGGGGTTTGTGCCACCATCTGGGGCACTGGAGGCAATGGCAATTGCAGTTGCTGTTGCTGTCTAAAAGGCTTGGCTGACCGAGACGGTAGCCTAGTCCTCATATTCTTCCTCTTTGGTTGAGGACCCTCATCCGGGGAAGATTTTCTTTTGATAGCCAGGCCCCACTTCTGGAGAAGGTTTCTATTCTCCACGGCGGCCTTATCAACAACCTCTTTGACCACATCGGTAGGGAAAAGGTCTTTTCCCCAAATGTTGGAGGAGATTAACTTCCTTGGCTCGTGTCTCACCGAGGCCCCGGTGAACACGAACTCCCTGCAAGCTCTCCTTGCCCTGACGAAGCTATAAAGGTCCTTCGTCACTGTGGCTAGGTGAGACTTAGCCACTACCATGAACATTTCATGGACCTTGGGGTCACTTGCCATCGTCTCAAGAGTAGTCTGATGAGACATTGAGGCAGCCAGTCTTTCTTTTGTCTCGAACTCTCTTCGTAAAAGAGAGTCGGACAGCTTGGGGAGGTCCTCGCCGAATTGCCGTCCGGCAATATCAGCCTCCAACTTTCCCACTGAGAATGTCAGATGGACATCCTTCCAGTCTTTGTGGTCCATAGGCAGGGCCAGCGACAAGGGTTTACACTCCTCCAGGGAGGGGCAAGGCTTGCCGGCCTCGACTGCCTTTAGGACAGCCGCAAACCCTTTCTGTAAAAAGGGGAAGGCTCTAGCAGGAGAGGACACAAAAGAAGGGAGCTTCTTGTTCAATGCAGCTACCTTCGAGTTAGAGAAGCCCCTCTCTTTCATCGAGGATGAAAGTAGGGCTTGAGCCTTAGCGTGGTCCATAATTATGACCTCCTTCGGCTCTGTCTCCTCCCTTGAAGCTGGTTCTTTTCTCAGCCGGACATAGCAGTCCGGATATGATGCCTTGCTGGGCCAAAATTCCACCTCCTCTAGTGGAAATGAACCCAGCTTATCCGAGATGACGATCTTTCCAGTCGTCATTGGCATGTGCTCAGCATACCTCCAGGGGTTAGCATCTGAGCATACGGGAAGGTCTTTCACATTGAGCCCTTTCCGGGGTCCACGTGATTCTGCCAGGGACTGCATACGCAGTTCCATAGCAGCCGCCTTCTCCTGATTCTCCTTCTGCATTTGTTGGATCATTCCAACAATCGAAGAGAGGGCCTGTCCCAGTTCTACTGGGAGACCGGCCGATGTTGAGGGGATAGGATCCGGAATCTGAACCGGAATAGCCGACACCTCGTCGACCTCATCCTCTACGACATCTGGGGTTTGAACTTCATCCTGACCTTCTGCCAGGAGGTCTTGTTCCAAATGTTCGACCAGGTCAGACATCCTGTCATCTAACTGGATGTCTTGCATCGCAACTGCGACTTCCACGTCCACCTGGACTTGATCTTGAGGGATCTCCTCTTGAGGCTGGGGAATCACTGCATGAGCTGATGCCTGGGGAAAAAGATACGCCCTCATCTTCTCACTTGGAAGATAAGGGCCAGAGGTGTTCTTCTTGAAGCCCCTTACCCAAGTACGAAGCTTTTCCCTTGCTATATCCCTTGATTCCGCCGTTCTAGGGGAATCAAAAGCCTCAGTAATCAGGTTAGTGCATACAGTACATACCTGAGGGTCCCAATACTGGAGATCATCCTTGGAGACAGCCCATGCTGCATGTCTCCTACAACACTCATGTCCGCAGAGGTTCTTGCTGCGGACATTGCAGAAAACATTTCCGCACTTCGGAGGGTCCTCCTGTAAAGAGAAGAAATTTCCATGAGTATCAAGTGAACTATGTATCACTGGATATGCATAGTATAGCATAACAATTCATAAAGGAAAGACACACACTTGTGTTTCCCTCACAACCCATTGTTGCAGCCTTCCAGATAATAAAATCAAAAATGGTTTATCTCTTCTAGAGTAACCAATGCAAGGTTTCCAGATGAAACAGGTGGAGCTCACACCTAAGCAATGATTTTAAAATCCTGGATAATAGACAGGGAAGAACTCAGCTTCCTATCTGAGGGCAACAGCAAAGGGGCGTGCAAGAAAACACAATAGTGTTAGAAGACACAGTGCTGTACCAAAACCCTTACTATAGTTTTCCTCTTACTGTATATGCTATACAGAAGAATACTAGTACAGTATAGGGGGATGTGTGCCGGCCTGCCTTTGCCGGCCGGCACACACCACAACTAGCTTTAAAGTATACTACTTAACAGCTATAGGGCGGCAGCACTCTGGTTCAAATGCCTGTGCCGGTCGGCAGCAACTGCCGGCCGGTAACAGCCAGTGTTGGCCGGCAATGGCTGCCGGCCAGCAACTACACAAGGTAGTACCCAGCTGCCGGCCACACTCTTGGTGACCGGCAGACAAGGGCTGACATAAGCCGGCCGGCAAAGGTACAAGACCGATGCCAGCCGGCAGCAAAAGAACCAGAGGACTACACCTGCCCGGCTGCCGGCCTATGAGGCCGGCAGCCGGGACAGGTACAGCACTTAGAAGAAAAATAGAATGGATGCCGGGATAAGAGTGTACACAACCTCCAAGCCCGGCAACCGAAAGAGTGCATATAAGGAAGGGGAGAAACTAATTCAGGCTTCCTTGACCCATGCCGTCCGGCTCTGCCGGCAGGCATGGATGAGGGACCAAGAGAGGTCCGGGCAGCACTCGAAAACATAAGACCCTTGCCGGCCAGCAGCTCTGCCGGCCGGCAAGGGGCTGAGTCAATTCCACATCCTAACCTATACTAAGTCCAGAAGTAGAACGACGTACAGTACAGTAAGACCCCTGCCGGCCAGCTCTGCCGGCCGGCAAGGGGCTGAGTCAATTCCACATCCTAACCTATACTAGGTCCAGATGTAGAACGACGTACAGTACAGTATGAAGAAAGAGGGGGAAGGGACAAGAGGGTCCTGCCAACCTTGCTTTAGTGACAGATCACCCGCAGCCAAGAAACTTATCTTAGCCTAAGGGAGATCTAAGGGGAAAGGCCAGCAATACTTGCCAGCTTCCAGAGCACCAAAGCAAGGAAGGCGTTGCTACTCCCAAGGGAAGAACTTATCCTCCCGCGAGAACAGCAACAGGACTAGTCTGGTAGATCACAAAAGAAGGAATCATATCCACAGAAACCTTCGGTAGTGACCTAAGGGAGCTAAGCTCCCTTTGTATGTGTTAGGTCAGCGAGGGGGACTCAGCCCCAAGCCAGACAACACAGACTCAGACTAAAAACTCTGTTGTTCTGTCCCTCTTGAACCATAACTACAGGAACAGGAAGGTACAGTAACACCCTAGTATAGTTTTATCGAAAATAAATTCGGAAAAAACCACTTAGGGATAAGCCCAAGGCTTAAACAGAGGGAAAGGGATTGCATACCTTCTCTGAAGAAAAGAAAGCAACCGGGGAGTATGATAGAGTATACTAAGGCTCCATAAGCAACTAGCCTAGGCACCAAGAGAATCGATTACCTAATTCACCGAAACTCACTCGTATACTATCTTGGAAATATTCCACACAGTCTAAAATGTATAAAATATAGCCTAAAGCTTCAATAAAATTTTAATTACACTCGGAAAAACCATAATCATGCATGAAGTACTAGGACCAAACGACTAGGCTACATGGCCTAGCGTAGGCCAGAATGGCGAATACTTCGCCAAATAATACTAAGCACGAAAGGAAATCCTATGTAATGCTAAATAGCTAAAATTTATTAAAGCAAAACAACCAGGAATGTCGCTCTGACTAACTAACTTATACCTAGCGAGCGACAGCGTCCAAGACGCCTCTGGTAGGCTACGGCTCTTGTATCAAAGATTAATCCTATTAATCACTCAAAATTTTACCAAGAGCCTACATTTATACATAACAGACACTATACTCAACTTATCAGAGGCCGACGAAGACGGAGAAGCCATGAAAAGTCGAATAAATCCAAGATTTGCGAGAAAAACAGGAAAAAACACCGAGTTGTTAAGCTACGCAAAAAGGAATACAGATGGCGCCAGGATTGGCGCCAGGCACGCATACGAATCGGAGGATAGGGAAGCCTTGGGAGCGGCTCCCCTTTTTCTTTCCCGAATTCGTATCTCGCCAATCACCTCCTACGAGACGAAATCTCTGTCCAGGATGTAGATTGCCATGTGGCGTGTCTAGAATACGTCCTCTGATATGTCGCGATATCCCTTTCACGAGGGATACTCGCTCCAGGAGTTAGAATTCTGGTACCTTAAGGTAAATTCTCTGGGAATATCGCCGTAGTTGTAATATACCCTAGGAAGCTACCCTATAGGAACTTCCATCAGGACGACATGGCTTGAGCCCAAAAATATATATATACATATATAAATATATATACGTATATATATAAATATATATATATATATATATATATATATGTATATATATATACATATATAAATATATATACGTATATATATATATATATATATATATATATATATGCATATATATATATATATATATATATATATATATATATATACAGTATATATATATATATATATATATATATATATATATATATATATATATATATATATATATATATATATATATATGTGTGTGTGTGTGTGTGTGTGTGTGTTTGTGTGTGTATAAGTTTATATGTGTGTGTATAAAACTAATTAACACTGAATCAAATGTAAACAAAAATTTCACTCTGTCAGTATGTCTGAAACCCGAGAACCTTTTAATGTTCAAGAGAACAAGGCAAAAATAAGATTCCGGAAAATCTTGAAATGTTCTTCAGAACTTAGTACAGTGGAAAATCTAAACCAATAAAGGAAAAGGTTGAGCTTCTTGTGACATCATCTGCACAATATGTGATATTCATTGCAAGTCACGATGACGCGGACACAAGGATACTGTGATATATTCATCAATTATCAGGTGGTAATGACCATAACAAAAATATCCTGCTAAGAGCAAATAACACATGTGTTTGTGCTATTAATCTACCATATAAAAAATTCTTCCCCCAAACCCTGATCTGACTTGAAGGTGGCGTATCTTTAAATAACAGCAAGCAGATGATCAATGCCACAAACATTGCAAAGGATCTTGCCCATGATTTCATAGAAGCTTTGCCTAGCTACCGTACCTATACAGGGTCCGACTTTAAAGACACATTTTCCAGAAAGGGTAAGGTCAAAACTTTTGAGCCTATGCGGAAGAATCCTGAATATCAAATAATACTAAGACCGCTATGAGAATCGCTATCGCTAAATGATGAACAAGTTGTTGGGCTGGAGAAATATGAATGTGCAATGTATGGTCAGTCGAAGTATTCCATGGCATCTGATTTGAATTACAATTAGTTCATACGAAAAAATACAACTTCAAGTCCCAACCTACGACTCTTTGAACGTAAATGGTATTGATCCAACAATGCTACCAGCCTCTAAACCTACTCTGTTGCAAATAATAATAATAATAATAATAATAATAATAATAATAATAATAATAATAATAATAATAATAATAATAATAATAATAATGAAAATAACATTAATAATGATAATAAAAGAAGCATTACTGTTTTGTGGATGCGGAAGAGAGCAATGTGTCAGAAACCACATGACACGTTTTATCCCACTGAACATGAATAATCTAGAACCTTTCATTGAAGAAAAATTTGCCATCATAATCAAGAAAATGAAACTTATCCTGATAACAGGAGTTCTGAAGAAAAATATGAGAAAGTTACATAGTATAATCTCATTGCGATTTTTTTTTTTTTATAATTTCTAGTTTGACTCGCAGTTACAATGGAGGTCTTAAGACTGAAAGATTTTTCTATTAACTGTAATCTGTTTTCCATCGTGAATTACAGTAATATGTATCGTGTTATATGTGTTTATATCCATTTCTTTAGCATATATAATGATAAAAAAATTGTATTGCATTTTAAACAAATGATATGAATATCATTCATCTTCATGAGTTGTATTAATAAGAATTAAGTGCAGCATAAACTAAACAAAAAAATTATTTACAATAAAATGGTGTTACGAGAGATAAAGCAATTATAATTCCCCCATTGACAGCATTTATAAAAACTAAATATGAGACACCACCCTGTAAGGAGTTAAAGGAATTCCATTGTGGTTTGAACTTCTTTTCCAAAGGCCTATATGTAGTAAACTAAGACATTACAAGCAAATTAGATGAAGCTGGCAAAAAAATGTAAATTGTGTTGAGTTCGGTTTATAAGACCAAAAATAAATCTTCATATTATAGATTGGCTTTGCTACAGCATTCTTACTATTATTATTATTATTATTATTATTATTATTATCATTATTATTATTATTGTTATTATCATTATTATTATTATTATTATTATTGTTATTATCATTATTATTATTATTATTATTATTATTATCATTATTCCTAGCCAAGCTACATTCTTAGTTGGAAAAGCAGGATATCACAAACCCAAGTTATCCAACAGGGAAAAATAGCCCAGTGAGGAAAGAAAACAAGGAAATAATAAATCTAAAAGAGAAGTAATGAATAATTTAAATAAAATATTTAAGAACAGTAACAATATTAAAATAGCTCTTTTATATCCAAAGTATAAAAACTTCAAAAAAAGAGAAAGATAAATAAGATAGAATAAGCAAGAGAACTCACCTTAAGACAGTGGAAGACCATGGGAAGGCTATGACAATACCCAAGACTACAGAACAACGGTTGATTTGGGAGTGTACTTCACCTTAAGGAGCTGCTTACAAGATTATTATTATTATTATTATTATTATTATTATTATTATTGTTATTATTATTATTATTATTATTATTATTATTATTATTATTATTATTATTATTATTATTATTAGCTAATACAACCCTAGTTGGAAAAGTAGGATGTACGTCTTGTGGCCATATTGATGACATCATAATAGACACATCCACTGCTGAAATTTGTGAGACATATCTTCAAAAGCTCAAACCTTTTGCACTTTTGGGGGGTAAATAAATGTGCCCTGGCTCTTAAAAGAATGGCAGCACCTTACCTAGCGAGCTTCACCCGAATTGTATTTAGATTTATGAAAAAAAAAAAGCGACGAGAAAAGAAGAATCGTAAAATATTAATGAAAAGAAATAAAAAAAAGTAAATAAATACTCATATAATGGTAGTTTAAAGTGGCGTCAGGAAGCCAATGGGGCACGACTTTTTATATACCTCTTCTGTATCAATTATGAAGATCAGAATCCACTGCTATACCATGTATAACTTTCCGTACAATTAGAACAACATAAATGAAAGACTTATAGAGTTAAGCCATTTGACAACATGGCACATCTACAAAAAAACATATGCAAACCGTACGAAGCCACTATCATCATTCTATCAAAATAGATCTCCTAGAAGATGTCTAATGAATACTTCAAACGATGGTAGTTTGAATCATAACAGCCCTTCCAGGAAAAAAAAAAATATGACCGTCCATTTGCCCTTTAGATGAAGATCGAGGGAGGCTGTTGACATTAAAACAGAAAAGTAATCAATCCAGCAAACTTGGAGCATTAGTACCAACTCGGTTTATACAGTATATAAATCTTGATGAGACTCTTTAGCTATGGTAGGCAGCTCTTCTAGGAGAAGGACACTCCAAAATCAACCATTGTTCCCTAGTCTTGGGTAGAGATATAGCCTCTGATCTAAGGTCTTCCACTGTCTTGAGGTAGAGTTCTCTGCTCGAGGGTACACTCGGGAACACTTTTTTATCTAATTTCTTTTCCTCTTGTTTTTTTTTATCTTCAAGTTTTTACAGTTTATATATGAAAGATGTAATTTAATGTTGTTTTTGTTCTTAAAATATTTTATTCTAATTGTTCATTACTTTTCTTATAGTATATATATTTCTTGTTTCCTTTCCTCGTTGGACTATTTTTCCTTGTTGGGGCCCTTCGGCTTATAGTATCCTGCTTTTTCAACTAGGGTTGGGGCTTAATTAATAATAACAATAATAATAATAATAATAATAATAATAATGATGATGATGATGATAATGATGATAGTAACAGTTACCCCACTGACCTTTGCGCTTTTTTCCTAATGTAAAACGATTATAAAAGGGAAGTGGAAATAGTTTGGAAAGTTACGCCTTATCAAGAGAGATAATTTGTCTACCAAGGCTTCAGTCTCAAATAGAATCAAATTTTCTTCACCGAAAATATAGACACGTAATGAAGAGAATATACATGATATACATATATATATATATATATATATATATATATATATATATATATATATATATATACATATATATATATATATATATATATATATATATATATATATATATATATACATATATATATATATATATATATATATATATATATATATATATATATATATATATATATATATATTAAATAGTCTAACTTTTAACATATGTAGTAGCCTAGGCATTGCGATAAATACTTTAGACTTTAACAAATACCAAAATTAGATTTTGGTTAACTAGTCGAACGCTATTTAATGAATACATCTAGCAATCCTTTTCAAACCGTAACTCTTTGCATTAATCAATCCAGTATTAAGTAATTAAATAATGTTAGCATTGATTAATGAAGATGAAGCACTGATTAATGCAGGACTTGCAATAATCAATAAATCACTATGGAAAAAGGAAAGGTTTACTTGACTCACTCTATCAATGGAAAATAAAATTAGGAATTGGGTTAGTTTGTTCATCACTACGAAATATTTGCGTTTATAATAACAGTGAGGATTAATTGTCACAAAATATTGAAATTCTAGAAACATGACATCAGCTGGTTTGATTATATACAATGAAATCAGTGAGAAAGTAGATAGGGCCTACATGAGTCCTTTTATTTGAATGAATAATGGTTAGGCTGACTTTAATCAATTAGCTGGAAACGTACGCAAATGAGAAAAGTTAAAACATTTGCATAAATCAATTCATCACCATATAACAGAGAACGATGTCCATTGCTCTTCCGCCAACATGGGAAGGAGCATTAACACTGAAGTGTGAACATTGATCTATCTTGTTCAGTTGTAACAGAGAAAGAATTCCCTTTTACCAGAAGGATTTAATGCCAACAGACAATGTTTACGAGGGATGACCGTGTTAGCTGTTGACAGCTGTTGATACTAATTGACGCCTCGTTATGGTCGTCAGCAATTATCGATTGTTGACAAGAACTGACATTCCCCCCAATTCCAAAGTTATTCGTTGAACATTCCTTTTCTCTCAAAATTTTTTGGCTTTAAAAATATGCTAGTCCCGTGATGCTGGAAAGAAGAATTTTGGAATCTACAAAAACATGTTTTCTTTCATGCATAAGTCTTAAAACAATAAAACAATCTAAATTTCTCCCAAAACAGATTTTTTAGAAATTCTATTAAAAATATACGAGATAAGATCTTAAAGCTCAACTCAGCATTTCATTTGGTTGAGTTAAAAGAAATTTCTGTTTATGGCAATGTCCGGGAGACAAGTGAGTGTTGAAAGTTGCTGTCTCATTTGTGGCAATTTCTGCATCGTGTTTATACTGCAAGTTATAATTCCAAATCATAACATCAACTACTACACATGAACAATTGAACTCTAGTTTTTAATTGAAGCAGTTTCTAATAAAATCCCTTGCTCTAATCACAATTCCAGTTCATGATGTCAACTGAAGTGTTGGAGAGGGGATTGCAAGATTTGAGACAAAAAATTTCCACTACCGTCATCCATACCAAATTATAGAAATTTACACCAATGACATCAAAATAGATATAAGATTAGTACACTAAGAGAATATCTGAACTTAATAAAGTTAGAACTGTGAGCAAATATATTAGTAACTTGCAATTTAACAACTAAAGAATGAACAGCTCTAGCTCCATCAACATAAGCCAATAGAAATAAAGAGAATTGAGAGAATTATGATTTAAAAAAAAATATCAATATTAGCCGATCTAAATGCACTCACTGATAGAAAAAAATTAACAATTATTATGAGGATATCTTATTTTCTCATGACTAAGATACAACGTAGTAACGAATCGCAGAAGATTATCGTTAAGACACTCCTAATATTATAAATAGAGATAATAAGAGGCTAATTAACCGACCTACTGATCAATGCATCTGACAACACAAAGAAAACGATTGAATTCAGATTTCTCGTAGAGTTACGTGGAGAGACGAGTGGCTGCTTGCAGGGGAAGTCTATTTTAAACTTGACTTTTATATGCCTGAGAAAAGTCATTCAAAGGCCAACACGTAACCTTTCCGCTGGATCGCGGCGAGGAATTCCGACGGAGATTAAATATAGTTCGTTTTTAGTCGCATATTCTCCCTTGCGAAAAGAGGAGACATCTAAATTTAGGATCAAGCCGTCAGCGTGCATGTAATTATAAGGGCAGACCAGGAAATACCGTAGAAATAAAGGCGAGGTTGTAAATATATACTGATGGCAAAAACCTTAATTTTAATCGGAAATTCTCCGTAAAAATATACTGTTCTCAACCGTATTTCAGTAAGATGCAGGCGACCGGAATTTTACCTTTGTTACTATCTTTTACTGGTTGGTGACCGTAATATCCCTTACGTCAATATATCCGTTTTTAAAACGGTAAAAATCCTTGAATAAATGTTGCCAGACACTTACCGTTTTTTAATGCAAATTCTTAACAGTGTAGAGAAGGAGACGACAATGAAAAGGCAATTTTAGTGAGGTGGAAAATTGGTGAGCAGGATTCCAATACATTGAATACAGTCTACAAGGGCTTATTCAACAGGAATAGAAGGGTAAAGGCATTTCATTCGTAACACAAAGGGCACTGTAAGAAATAAATTATATTTAATGTCAGCGAAAAATAAAAGGGTGAAATCTCATTTTAGGTAGATAGACAATGGTGTTTTAAATTCAGGGAGACTGAAAATGAAGGTAATTGTTGTGAATTTAGATAAAGTATTATTATTATTATTATTATTATTATTATTATTATTATTATTATTATTATTATTATTATTATTATTATTATTATTATTATCCAAACTACAACCCTGGTTGGAAAAGCAGAATGCTACAAGCCCGAGGAATCCTACAGAGAATGTAGTATCCCAGTGAGGAAAGGAAATAAGAGAATATCAGATACATTATATGTAATTAATGAATAAAAACTATGAAATATTTTAAGATTAAAATCGTCAAAGCAGATCTGTCGCAATATAAAAATATAAAACGAGACTTAAATCAACCTGTTCAACATAAAAACATTTGCTGGAAGTTTGTAATTTTGAAATTCCACTGATTCCACTGCCAGGTCACAATCTGGTCACAGCTGGAATGAAGTTTCTACAATACTGTGTAGTATTGTGACTTATGGTGTAAATGGCATGACTGTTAGAATTAACTGCATATCTAGTACTACGTGCAGAATGGTACAGTCTGAGAAGATTTGAATGTAAAGGATGGTCAGCAATTTGAAAAATCTTATGTATTATGCACAAAGAACTACTGAATGACGGTGCCAAAGATTAATATCCCGATCAAGAATAAGGAATTTAATAGACCGCAAATTTCTATCTAACGACCAGACAGAATAATACTTGAAATATGGTATAATGAAAGTATTGACACCTTTCTTCAGGATAGATTGATCAGCAAAATATTAGAAGACTTTTACAATAAGCCTTTTCTTGTGCTGGTGAAGAAGAAACAGGCCAAATATGTTTCTCAAAAGTTGGCTTACAAACCAGAATCCCACCTAAAAATTTAAATTAGTTTTATCCAGTTAAAGAAACATTATCAATGCAACGATCTGGATGTTTAGGAGCCACTGTCCTCGCCCTACTTACAATCATACTTTAAGTATGTTAAGTGTTCATCTTCATTACTCATAATTTGCACAATGCACTAAATCCAGCTGTATCTCTATTACAGGATTCAGCAAACCCAAATCTTCATTTGGGAGATGGAATTGATGCAAAGAGAGTAGCATAATGTACATATGCAACGAGGTTGCATTCTAGGCCAAACCACATATTATGCATATATAATATGAAAAATAATAGGCCAAGAACACTACCCCGAGAAACAACAGATATTACATTCCTATACTTGTTATGGCGGCCATCGACAACCACTTTGCGATCTATCTATCAAAAATTCAATATGCTAAGAATAGATCCACCTACTCCAAACTGTTTGAGGCTGAAAACCAGGGCCTCATGATCAACACAGTGCAAAGCAGCACTAAAGTTCCAGCCAATCATACGGACTTACCTCATCAAGAGATGTCTGCACAGCATTGGAAACAGTAAGAAGGGCCTCACATACCCAATGCCCTTGCGAAAACCAAACTATAATCTAGGAACAGACGGACCTCCTTACATATTTAGACGTTTTGTCAAAAGATGTTTAAAAATTTTAGATAATATGGAAGTTATGGAAATTGGACGGTAATCAGCGTGGCTAGAGCTACCACAAACATATTTACCCAATAGAGAAGCAGTACCAATTCTTCAAAAAGAGAAAAAACCTCTTCTGACTAACTTATGAAGAAGAGAGATCGGAGGACTTTATAAAGAACAAACAAATATATAATTTGGTTTTACACCTCCATAATCATCAAAGTCTATCAAGAGTGTTTTAATTTCGTGGGACTGAAAAGCTAAACTAGTTAGTTTAGCTTGAGGAAAAGAAGGAATGAGGGAGATCGACTTTTTCATTACTCAATTTTCTGTCAAACACATCAGCCAGGGTTGCCTTTTCTTTTGTACAGTGTGTGGTAGAACCATCTGGTTCAAGTAAAGGAAGAACTGTTAAGTCTACATCAAAGAGTGCAGATTTAAGGTTAGCCCACTAATCATGTTACTGGGTTGTACAGAAAAGGGTTTCTTCTATGGTCAAATCCCTTTCTTTTCAGTTGAAGCATGAACTTTGTAAGAGTATATATATATATATATATATATATATATATATATATATATATATATATAGAGAGAGAGAGAGAGAGAGAGAGAGAGAGAGAGAGAGAGAGAGAGAGAGAGAGAGAGAGATTACTTCATTTAGATAGAATTGTTTAGATTCGGTGAGGAAAAAAGTATTGGAGAAAAACTGAGAGATGAAGTTGTCTAATGGTTAAAGGAAAACGAAAATTCTGACTTAATTCTCGTTAAAGTAGAAAAAAAAACTTGATATTTCATATGAGACAGTGAGTAAAAAAATACAAAGACGTGTAATTATAGATATCTTTAGAAAAGCAAATGGTGAATAGTCAAACTTAATACTGAGAAAGATAGACAATTACAGAAAATGATAGACAAAAGATCAGAAAAAGATAATATTTGCTATATTTCCCTTGCTCTCCAACTCTTCAAATAGCTAAGACTCGAGATTTTTTGTATAAATCGTTTTAGATTACGCACTCTGTCCACGGCAGCGAAATCTATTTCCGTTCATCTATAAGTGGTGGCCTAGGACCCTGAAAGCAAACTTATCAGTCCATACTCAACGGGACGTTGGAGTGTTGCATAATCACACTTCTTGATGGGAGGGCCTTTTTACGTATTCATCCTTCTTGATGGACTGGTGTCTGGAGGTGCAGGTGCATAAAACGTGGACCTTTGGCAAACGAATATGAAATTTATAGCTATTTTTTTTTCTTTTTTTTTCTTTTTTTTAGGCGAGTGAAGTCTACGGTTATGATCTCACCTGTAATTCTTTAAGTGTTAATAAAAAACAATCTACTTCTTTGAACCAGTGAGTAAAAAATCCATAAAATAATTATTTCACTTGTAAAAGTGGCAAGCTTATAAAGAGCGATTGTTTAGGGTGAGCATCATACCGTCGGTTATAAGTTATTCATCTTGAATGAATTTTAAAAAGTTTCCTTGGGTGTCAAAGTGGACTTAACAAACCTGTTGAGAGATTCAAATGGCATCTAGAGTGCATGAATATTTGATTGAATTAAGTGGTATACATCCTACTACGGCTTGAACTGACTCCGTGTATGAACTGACTTCGAAGATTTACAAATTGATAATAAACCAAAATATATGGATGGGAGGCATAGGTACCATATGACTATGAAGAAATATTTGCCAACATTAGTTTTTATTTTTTTCAAATTATCGAAGTAATGAAAAAGATCTACATTTGTGGACCTAAAATAATACCGTTTCAGGTCGCATAGTAGAAAGATTCTGGGAATAATAAACCGAGTTCATTCACATTTACACTTAAATTTTCCCAGATGTGTCCTTGGGTAAAAGATGAAAAAAAATGTATATCCAAAAGACAAATCTTAATGAAGCTGAATGTCAGCACCTGCTTCTTGGTACCGTCTTATGAATCCTAAAAGGAAAAGATGAAGAATGCATCGAACTCACATTTCATTTTAATAGGAAATGACATATAATATTTGCATTTGTATAAGATCACTCCATCTTGAAACGGCACGCCACTTACGTGGTATTCCATTGGACCATAGAATACCATTATTCATTAGACTTTGTTATCCTCTAAGGGTCATAAGATATAAGCAGGTACATCAGATAACAAAAAAAAAAAAAAAAAAAAAAAAAAATTAACAAATTAACAAATAACCGACTTGGAGTACGACAATTTTACTTTTCACAATTTATTCAACTGACAATTCCTAAGCTTGGGAATATTCATAGAAAACAAAATTGGGAAACCTTATTTTCATTCTCATATTGAAAGAAAAAAATATACATATAATATTCCAGATTTTGTAACTTAACTTGAATAATAATTCTAATATTTGAGTGGCTCAAATTGACTCAATGTACCACTTTGAGTGATTGGAGAATTGATATTTAAATCAACACAATAATCTCTGTTAACTGAGTGATGTACGACATAATTGGAAAATTTATGAGAGAGATAATTTTGCTTCAAGTCACTGTAAAAAGAGATAGCTATCATTTCCTACGTTAAGTGCACAAAATGTGCCTTAGATGAAATTAAAACTGTTAGAAATTTTTGTTTACCTCTGCATGATAAATAAATGCCAAACCCCAGGCCATTGCCTTTATTATGATGAGTTAAGCTTTTATACGTCAAATACCACATGCTCACTTAAATAATTCAGTGCTGGAAGTATCCAGTCTTGTAATCTCTCTCTCTCTCTCTCTCTCTCTCTCTCTCTCTCTCTCTCTCTCTCTCTCTCTCTCTCTCTCTCTCTCTCTCATAATAATCTATATACAAATGTAGGATATTTTATTTCGTAATATTTCAAGTCATACTGTGATTTATTTTTTATGCATCCACTTAGGCAATTAATCGCTATTTGAAAGTTATTTGTTGAGAATTATTTTATGGATTGAGTAATCAAGTGAAACACAGAATCATAACAAATGAATAAGTATAATGATAAATTAATGTGCGCAGATTTGTAGCAAAGGTAAAGCAGGGAAACCTGTGACATCGGTATTCGAGAATACTGTATCTCCAATTCCTTTAAAGTCATGGAAAAATCTTCGTACCAAAATGTTCCATGGAAAGTTATCGAAGCCTTCCATAAGTCAGGAAATCGTTCGGAAATTGGTTACAAGAAAGCAGAAAACGGTCGGTCGAGCGCATCACATTTTTTAACATCACCTTGATATGGATATATCGAACGCTCCTCTATTAAGTTAGCAATCAAGTAACGTCAGAACCACTGATTATAAGGTGATTAACATTAATCACACTCCAACGAACAACGTCGAGGTGTGAAACTAAAGGGTTTTCTCTGTTATTCCCGGATATATTTAACATTATTCCGTCGAGCCAGTTGGTGCGTTAGCGTGTTCTGGTCAAATAACGCATATAGACGATGAATTTCTCACTCAATCATTTGATTTTCAACAGCCCTGCATTATAGCATACTGCTATTAAGAGGAAATTGGAATTCATTGAAGCGTATCACGGAACGCTCCTTTTGTAACCGCTGAAACTGAAATCAAGGAGACAAATGCTGATCAACATGCATCGAACAGTTGCCATCGATTGCTGTCCAGTGGAATGGAAGGGACATCCATTGTGTGGAATCTTTCCAATTTACTCTTCGTGGGAGAACATCATCTCTATGGGGACATTCATTCTAACAAACGTACTATTTTGGTAGACGGATCTATAAGCCTGACGAGGACGTGTCTGAGAAATAATAAAAGCACAGTACAGTGATAATGCAGTAGATACACCCATTCTAATCTAGGTATTAATGATTTGTGGAATTAAGCTGAATAGCCAGTAAGACCTTAACGAACGTCAGTGTTAAATGTTTAGATACCACGCTTATTGGTATAAACCGATTATATAACAACCAGTATTCTGATTGTTCATAGACCCTTTCCCATCTATATTCTTTTTTTCATATATCATACAACAGATTTCTTTTACGGTCAAAGTTGGGACAAAAGAATATGTCTGTCGAAGTTCTCTTATTTCGATCTGATGATTACAGTTTTCTTTAGTGGAAGATTATCCTTTTGTCTCTCTACCCAGAGGATCAGTCAATCACATATATCAAAGTAAGAACCAACATTCATCTCTCTCTCTCTCTCTCTCTCTCTCTCTCTCTCTCTCTCTCTCTCTCTCTCTCGTAATAAGGATCTCGCCTATTGCTTTGCCACCCTGCAGGATTCACACGGCAACGCAGTGTTCTTAGTCACGAAGATTTTCGTTCACTATCACGGCTTCTTCCTATGACAAGTTACTTCGCTCTCTGAAAAGGCTTTTAGTGTTCAATTTCTTTACGGATTTCCTTGATAAGATTCGCTAACTCGATGAAACCTAAGTGCGTCGGAGATGGAGTCATAAGCCTTCCTTATGAAAAGGCAATACGGCCCTATTCCAGATAGAAGTGGGCTTTAAACGCTTGCCTTCCCATTTTCAATTTTGGCAGTGAATTCTAGTCACGTCAGGTTCATTTCTGCTCTTCTATGCTAGTATTTTTTACAGAATGAAGGCCTTTCAAGTCGCTACTCATGCTGTCTTTCTTCTTGTACTTGGTGTATATACCATAATTTTTTGCTTACTCCGTTACTCGAGAATCGATCGTCATGAAACTTGGTTGGTACATTGTATGGGTCAATATCTATCGAGCGTCTGAACGTTTTTCCAAAATTCTTTCTCATTAATTAGTAATTAATTAAAGACTGAAAAACTATGAAATTTCGGTAACGTTAATAAGCGTTGAATCGGGGTGAAATTTTATAAGTAGACTCTAGAAGACAGTAATTATTGATCACTGAACAGAAAGTTGTGTCAGACCATAAACTATTAATTCATTAAGTATTTAATTATTTGCGAGGTACTAATTTCAAAATCCTACTCATCCCTTAATACTTGGCTGATCTGTCTGTAACTTTGTATGTGTATATTAGAAGGATACCTGCATTGACACTCAGAGACTGATTTTATATCTTTATGAGATATTAATTTGTAATTAATTCAAAAAGTAATCAACTCTTGAAGTTCACAGAAAATGGCCGTGTTTGGTGTCAAGTAAAACAAGAAGGGGAGGAAATTACGATGGTGCACTTAATTGAATGATTTTGATATTCATTGATTAGTAATTAACAATTGATTGAAGAAAACCATCGATTTTCAAAGATGGCAGAAATCAGTCGTGTTTGGTGCCAAGTGATCGGAGGAGACAGAACACAGCGGTACAGTAAACAGAACGATTTTCTCCGTCATTTGTCAGTAATCAACGTTTAATTGATGAGAACAATGGATTTTAAAAGTTCATGGAAAACCGGCATGCTTGGTGTCAAATGAAAGGGGATGGGAATAGGGAAACAGAAATATACAACTAACAGAACGGTTATTGCTGCCTTTCATGATTGATTAACCGCAAAATTTATAAAATATTCACTGTCATTGCTGAAGTGATCAACGAATTCATTAACTGGAATCAATGCACTCAGATACCCGTGAGCTGAGACGATTCCAATCATGTTCAATGCAGCCTTCAGCTTGTAGTAGTTCATTTGAACTTGTTTCCTTAACTTTACCTCTGCGATTTGCTGTTTCTATATCATCGGATTAGAAGCTGGAATAATAAAAAACTGAGTTGAACTCAATAAAATGCATCACAGAATTATAATATAAAAGGAAAAAAAAGTCCTATACAGCATACCCCTACGAATATCTCTCAAGATATTGAAGACAGTTATTCTAGACAAAATTTAGTGAGAACAATAAACTACGATAAACAGTAAATGCTAAATATAACGCTATAAAATGCTCTATAAGGAAAACCAAATACATATGGCAATGGTATTATTGTAAGAAATTATAGTTTTGAAGTTTTCTGCTCTGAACAAAGGGCTACCTCATCCACTGGATATTAGCCCTGACATCTTAACTGAGAAGACTAATACAAATTTTCTGCTACCATGATCAATCTTATTCATACGATCCTTGAACTATTTTTTTAATGTTTCCATTGTCTCCCTGGCTAAATAAAAGCTAACCCCTCCCAATCTCTATACATTCCAACTAACTGAAGGTAATTATGCTTTGTCCTTCACATTCCTGCACAAGCTGTCATCCCACCAATTACCAAAGAATTACCAGCATTCTAAAAAAGAAAAAACTATGGATGATTTATTACCTTCTGCACATTATATGCATACACTCAAAAGGCCAAGGGTTGTTATTTTTTCTAGTTTAATTTTCTTGCAATGTCAGTACAAATGAACTGCTTGCAAATCCAACGTACCTGGCTATACAGTGACATCCATTGTTTTCTTTTTACTTTTTTTGGTAGCCCACTGAAGTGAAAAGCATCGTCTGCATTGAATTCGGGAGTATAGGGTCATTTACCATTTAAAGAACATTCTCTCTCACCAAATGGTTCCACAACGGTTTACTAGGGACTCCTCTGCCTTGAGATATGATCATATCTGTACTCATTACTATTGGTCTTTATAATGAAGCAATACCCAACTGTGCCTCATATTACCATTACAGCAACAGTCTCCAGTAATAGACTTGCCTGATATAAGTTGTTGCATTGGATTCAAGAGATAGGCTCACTTGCCATTCAGATGGCAGCAGGAACAAATTTGGGTGTAATTGTGTGATCAGAGTAAAGCCATTAGGGTGAATGGGATACAAGAAGAAAGAATAATATCTACATGGATAGTGTTAGAATATAAGCAGTGGTTTCGTGTTTGTATTTTGAAGTATTTTAATTATAACGGATGACAGTAGGATGAGAGAAGAGAAAGATTTCTAGAAAAGGTGAAGCCAAAAAAAAAAAAAAAAAAAAAAAAAAAAAAAAAAAAAAAAAAAAGGCAGGATGCTTGAAATATAATGGGATATTTAGACTGTCTATGGAAGTCAAAGCGAAAATATTTAAGAGAAGCAATGATCAAACTTTCATTCATTGAAATGAAGTGTGGATGTTACAGTTACTGAGCTGGTTTTTATTTTATAAAGTTTACGTGGCTTAAGAAGAGCTGAGAGAGAGAAATGTGAAGATTTGTATAAGTGGGAAAAAGTTTACTGTTGGCGAAAGGATGGGTTCAAAGCGTTTTAAGATTATCTATTTTTCCGGAAATAATGAAAGACGACAGGTTGGTAAAAAGCCACATAATTGGCAAGTCACAGGAAATATGATGAGGGGAAGACCATGAAAGCTCTGAATCGATGGTGTGAAAAATAGCAAATTCAAGTAATTTGTATTTTTCCTAGCTATACTCACGACGAACTTCCTTCTTTGAAGATCTGTGCATTAACCCGGTCAAGACCAGAAAACTCTGGTAGGCTTCCTCAGTTTCCCCAAGCATCGTGCATCTGATAGCCCCCAACATGCCCTCCTGGCACATGAATACATTCGCCCAGGTAAGGTCACACGAAAGTACAATTCTCATTACAGCTCCCATGACAAAAATAAAACTCAACCGCCACCTACAAACCTATGGGGATAGCAGGGCGCGAAGTAACTCGAAGGAAGTTCGCCGTAAGTATAGCTAGGAAAAATATAAATTACGTAAAATTTCCTATTTGTTCCAATGCAATTTACTTACTCCAAACTTCTTTCTTAGGAGACTCATCTTTAGGAGATGGAACAGGGATTTAGGTGACAAAATGGGGGAAACTGCACTGAGGAGGCCATTCGGATAATGACGATACTAACCTGCTAGCAAGGAAACTTCCACTAAACAAAGTGAATCACACTCACCAAGGCTGTCCGATGATTTGGTTGGTACTCCATAGGAAGGGGATCGTGAAGTGGTAAAAGGGATAGGGAATAGGACATGCTACCACTCAACCATTCAACACAGAGTACAGTTGGTTCAGTTGGTTCTGTTCATAGTTAGTTCCGCTGCTGGGCAGCCACGAGGGAGCTGATCTTAAACATATCGATGGTCGTGACCGTACAGTTTCTCAGATTGTGTGACGTAAAAGTGGACTGTTTTCTCCACACCCCTACCTTCAAGACTTGGCCAATCGCCACATTCTTAGAGAATGCCATGGAAGTCCTGATCCCCCTGATCTCTTGGGGTCTTGTAGACTTAGGTGGAGTGTCCCCTGCTGACCTGTAGGCTCTCCTGATCATCTTTCTTAGACAAAATGATACGGTAATTTTTGCCATCGAGTTCTTCACTCTATTGGTGGAAACGAAGAGGCTCTTGATGGCAGGTCGTACTCTTGCTGTCCTAGCCAGGTACTACCTCATAGCTCGGACGGGGCACAGAAGAAGGTCTTTATCATCACTGGACCTCAGAATGGTGGGAACGGAAAACTCCTGGAACCTGGGGTCTGCTACTGTGGGGTTCTGTGTTTTCGCCACAAACGAGGGGACATACTGAACGTCAGCTCCTTCCACCCCTTAATGTGACACGCTTCATATGAAAGGCCGTGAATCTCGCTAACTCTTTTGAATGAGGTTAGGACTAGGAGAAAAACTGTCTTCAGAGTCTGATCTCTCAGTAAGAAGTCCTTGAGTGGCTAGAAAGGGGAGTCCCTTTAGGAATTCCAAGACTTTGGTTAAGTCACACTCTTCTACCGCCAACTCTCTTAGGTCCAGGAGACCTTCCTTGTCCGGCCACCACAGGGCCACCAAGGTGAGCTTCATTTCTTTTGCCTCCCTCAGCCTGTTCAGGACTTGACGTAACAGACCGAGGGGGTGAAAGGTGTAAGCGTCCAGACCATCCAACGAGTGTTGGAAGGAAAGCATCCTCCATGACTGCTGCTGGGACTGACAATGGAGAACCGAACACAGGAAGTTTCATGCTGAGTCTCATCCCTACTAGGTCCAGGGAGGGGGAGTTCCACATGTTTATCACGTGACTCGTTACCTTCGGAACTGGCCTTTTCTGTTGAGACTGTTTGCTAACGCGCTTATTTTGAATGGGATGAACCTCCCTATCAGCGACGTCCATCTATCTGCGGCCCATCTGAGGATTTCTTTGGTTACCCTGCACAATGTCCAAGACCTAAGTCCCCCTTGCTTTTTGACATATGTCACTACCATGGCGTAGTTGCATATGAGAGCTACTGTCTTCCCTGCTGTACGAACTTCCAGGGACTGAAAAGCTCTCTGGACTGCCTGAAGTTCCAGCTCGTTAATGGGAGAGCCTTACCTTCAAAGGTCCAGGTCCCTGACTGGGACTCCTTGAGCAGATGTGGCCCCCATCCCTCTTTGGATGCATCTGTAAACAGAAGGAACTTCAGAGGAGAATCCCGCAGTGAGATACCCTTCAACGTGTTGGTTCGGTCCGTCCACCACTAGAGAGCTGCCATGGATGACTGGGAAGGGGGAAACTTGTTTGATGAGCTCCCTGATGGATGCCCTGATCTGTCCTTCAGGTCCCACTGGGCATGTTACAGCTTCAGCCTGCCCTGAGCTACCAGTTTCTCCAGGGACACCAGGTGCCCCAGAAGCCTCTGCTAGACCCCCAGAGGTTCCGCAGAGCCCTGCAGAATCGGTCTGGTGAATTCGTCCAACCAGTGAGGACTCTTCTTTGCCGGAAAAACTCTGGCCGCTACTTTGCAGATTTCCATTCCTAGGTACACCACTCTCGTTGAGGGAGACATCCGAGACTTCTTCCAGTTGACGACAACCCTCAGTTTCTTGCAGAACGACAGGAGCTCGTACCTTTGCTTCGTCAAAGTTTCCCTTGAGGAGGAAAGAAGCAACCAGTCCTCCAGGTACTGCAGGAGTCCGATTCCCCTTTTGTGATCCCACTGGGAGACTAGGGAGAAGACCCTGACGAAGATCTGTGGTACCATAGACAACCCGAAGCAGAGGGTTCAGTACTGGGAGACATTCTTCCCAACGCCGGTAAAATATTATGTAAGGGGCACTGTATTTGGTGGGAACCCGACCCACTACTGATGAACTTCCTATACAAACGTCTTGTGTAGCTGATATTGCGGATGTTTTTTTTTTTTTTTAGCATAGGTTTCATCCATTATACAGGAGATAAAATTTTAGTGGCAATGCTCTTACCCTCTTACGGGAAGCAGCTCAATAGAAGGAACAGCTGAAGGTTTATATAAGCAAATTCTAGACAATGAATAGATTAACACCTCTTCTACACAAATACCAAGAAACATTGCACACTATGTAGAATAATTTCACGAATATGTATACAATTGAGTGGTTAATGTAGGAAATTATAAAGGTTTGAGTGCCATAAATCAACTCTATTCTCTGATATCAGATGGACAATAGGATTTTGGCTTTGCAAAACTTTTAAGTCGTTACATATTCATTATTTCATTCGAATAAAAAATATATAATTTTCCTTTATAAAGAATTAAAGTGAAGGGTTGGTCTTTGAAAAGTATAAAACACCTAAATTAACCCGAGAACGAAATAATATCCACTAGAAATATGAAAGCATCGATTATGCGTAAGTGTATGATAGTAGTAAGAAGATTATGTCTAGATACGTAACCATCTAGTCTGATCTCATTGCCTGAGGTAATTCAATAAATTTGGTTTTTGAGTATTCCCCATCGGGATCACTCAGGTAAATTAGTTTAGTCGCCTTAGATTCAGGACGAAAACAGGTATTTATGACTAAGAATTCTGGATGAATAAACATTTCGGAATGACAGGAATGGTTAAATGAACAAAAAAGTACTCACATTGTTCGTGACGATTAAAGTCCCGAGACTTTAGCATTATTTATGTCATAAAACTATTTAAGCACAATATCCAAAGAACTTATGGATTTTACAATATATTGCATTTGTTATTCAAAGATCCATTCAGTAAGTCCAAATACAGAAACAAATCATGAATATTTATTTACATCGCTCACTCCAAGAAAATACTGCATGAATCTATTAATTAGAAAATTCTCTTTGCAAAATAAAAGATGTCTTTATATCTTTTATTCTTATTGCATGTATTAAAAAGAGAAAAATTTTCTGGGAACAATCACTAACTTTTGCTTTTTTCTCTTTCATAAGTATAGTAGCGATATATGATATAGAAAGTCTACGAGGATGGGATTGTATTATCAAATTAATGTTCCAGCATTACTCCGAGTAGATGTCATTATTATATGGGATTAGTCTCCTTCCAATGTTCTTCCCGTAAAGACTAACCTTTCACTATTATTAGATAGTTACTTGATTTTTCTCTGTTCAGGCTAATAAATAGGTCTCCCTATCCGTTTGTTTTAAGATCTTAAGGGGATGCGGGCAATTTGATTATTGAATATTAACCACTTACCCACTAGTATCCTTACCATGCTCCAGTGAAATATTAGCCAAGAAGATTTTCAACGTCTCTTTGATGCTGAATCCATCAGAAGAAAGATAATTTCATAGTTGTCATCCTTGTAATAATTTACTTATAAAACCAAAATATATAGCTGTGCTGTGATAATAATATATTTTTAATAAAAATGGGATACATCTTAAAGTGATTTTCACAGTTCTATTTAATTTGTTGGAATAACTTTTTTTCTTGAATAGTAAGAAAATACGATGATCCTGGGCACTGAAAAAGGGTGATCAGTTAGTTCAAAACCCAAATTTCTTTTCCATAACTCGAAGTTAAGTATTTCATTCCCATTAACGAAAATATCAGCTCTAAACATTTTAGCGCTAAATCCCCGTAGATAAAAATCATGTGGATAATGAAAGTTTTTATGGTTTATTTGTGGATACAATATCTATAAAACAGAGCTCTTATAACTGAATTTCCTAATCAATCATCAAACTTGTGATTTATTTTTAAACGAAACATAAAGATATAAGAAAGAAGCATAAACATACCAATACACTCATTAGATGGTCTAACAAGTTTAAGAATAATTTCACAATTAAATTTGTAAATCTAAATGTTCCTAAAGAAGAGTACAGATTTTTACATGTGGTTATACTTTCCAAATTACATTTCGATCACATAAACAAAAAAATATCCCTTATCCCCTCAGTCCAAAGGGTGAAGGCACGAAGAGGTAACGAAAAATAATTAAGAACGCAGATATTTGAACAATAAGTGTCATTTCACAGTTGGACATTTTCCCCGCTACCTGTGATAGAAGGTAGACTGACAGGTGTTACTAACGGAATGCGTTCAGCCTACGACGGTGATGGTTAAATTTCTGCCTGAGAGAGAGAGAGAGAGAGAGAGAGAGAGAGAGAGAGAGAGAGAGAAGATGATGATGATGATGATGGTGCCAATCTTAAAACCAAAAACAGACGGCAGATAGCTTCCTCCTAACAACTGCGTCTCTGGCAAAAAGGAAATGTATACATCTGGTCAGATTTTCAAGAAAGCGATAAGAGCAAATATTTGTTTTGACCAACTCACCCAGCAGAGTCCATATACAGTCGTGGTCAGTCGTCGGTGTATATTTTTTCTTTCCAAGATGATAAATATTCAATGGTTTGTGGGTTACTGTAAAATTGGTAGACGTTATAGTCACGTTTCAAGGCAGTTTGTTTTTTAAGTAATTGTAGATATTGCAAAAACTATTATGACAATAATATAGCTAAAGCTGAGAGCTTCGCACTTCGCCATCAAACATGGCAATGTGTGTATGTGTGTGTGTCTGTGACCAAAGTCACGAAATGAGAAATGGGTAAAACGGATAAGATGTTACAATTCTTCATACCTCCTACCAGTTTGACTTATTTTGGTTAA
>NC_090725.1:127880950-127915950 GCF_036898095.1 Palaemon carinicauda | reverse complement strand
TGGGGGTGAGGAAGCTTTGGATGTAGTGTTAACGTTACGAAATACACTTAATCAAGCCACTGTGAATCGGCTTAATGTTGTTGAGAGAGCAGCTCTCATAGCTGATAGGCTTAACGAATATCAGGACATTTTAGGTAATTCCACTTGGGTTACTAACGATAATATCTCCGTGAAAGATTTTTTACGATTAATGTATTTAACTTGCATGACACTTATGTTGCCTGAAGCTTTAGTGCGGTGCTTTGATAAGAAGTTAATGCCTGCAAGTACGGAATTGGATGTCTATAAACAGATAAAGAAGCACATGTCCAAGTGTCCAGATCTCGATCCCGTGTTAACTCAAGTTTTTGCTAAGAATGAAACAAAACCACAAACAGTGAACGTAATTAATAATCCAGTAGCGGGAGTGACGTGTTACAACTGCAAACGTCAAGGTCACATAAGCGCAGACTGTAGAACGAAATTTTGTTCAGTTCACAACACAGGATCACATTCTTATAGTCAATGTTACGCGCGTAAGACACAACAATATCCTAGAAATACACAGTCAATTCCACAGTCAGTTCCATATGGAAATAAAAAGAAAAATCCTCATTTTAACAATAAGAAGAAACAACAAAATGTCAATGCAGTTCAGAGTCCGAAACAAACAAACACTTCTTCAAATATCGCTGAGCCTGGGCCGTCAAACCAGACCTCGCAAAGTCAGCCTAATTTTCAGAATGTGCAGAGCAAAGCAAATACCACATAGTTAACTCTAGAGGGGAAGAGAGTGATGTTGGGTCAAGGTCATTTATGTCAACATCAATAGTATTGAATAATCAATTTAATGTTTTATCAGATAATTGTGAGACAATAGATTTTCCTATGAAACACACGGCCGAATTAAGTAAAACAGTGCATGCTCCCGTAGATTTGCAACGAATTCATACAATAATAAGCCAAAATGAGTTACGGCCAACCTTATATGCTGTAAATTTAGAACACAAATCCTTTACGTTATTTTTTGACTCTGGTAGTCCACGTAATATTATGGATTTGAAGACGCATCATTTGTTGTTTTCGAACTTTCCGATTGAAAAATCAGGAATCAGACTTTCAGGTATAGGAAATAATGAATTAAACGTCATAGGCATAACTCATATTCAGTTCAGAGTCGGTAATCGCACGTTTGCCGATACATTTGTTGTTGTGAAAAACATTAATATGTATCCAGCTGTAATTATAGGATACCCATCTATGGGAAATCAAAACATTATCTTAGCTCCTGCAAAGCACGGCGTGTATATCAAAGGGAAATTCTATAAGTCTTCTAATACTTTAAAGTCAGTTTTGGATAAAAAGGAGACGACAAATGTAACCGTAACGTACGTTGAAGAACCAATAACTTGTCTCACTAGTAAAGAAATAATACACGCGACCCAGCAGAATTCTCGTTCACCCGTAATATCATCTTGCACGCAATATATCGAACCAAACATACCTTCGAATTTAATAGTGCAAATAAAGAAAACACTACCGGGATCTGAAATATTAATCCTTTCCGATACTTTGAAAACCAACGGATTGTCTGTCACACAAGCTATTTATACAGTAGGCTCACATCAGCAATGTAATATCGAAGTCTGTAATCATTTAAATAACACTTTAGTAATTCACAAAAATCAACATATCTTGGATGTAGAAGTTTATAAACATCGTATTCTTACCGTTGCTGAAATCAATCACTCTAAATCAGTTGCGGATGAATCCCTTTTACGATCTATTAAAAATAAAATCAGTAAGGACATTCAAGACGAAGAAATTCAGCAGAAAATTTTTGAACTTTTAAATAAATATACAGATGTCTTTTCCACTACGGATGGATCCTTAGGAAAAACAGATGTGATCGAGCATCAAATAAGGTTAAAAGACAAACAGAAAATTATATATGTACCCTCGTACAGACTCCCTATGAAATTCCAGAATGAAATAAATGATGAAGTAGGTAAAATGTTAGAGGAAGGAGTCATTAGAAAATCAAATAGCCCTTATAATTTTCCTTTAATAGTTGTACCGAAAAAAGATCGAACATGGCGTATCTGCGTCGACTTTCGTCGTCTAAACGAGGAAACGATCCCTGATCGATTCCCAGTGCCATGTACTGACGATATTTTGTCTTTGTTAGGTCAGAATAAATATTTTACCAGTTTGGACTTACTTAAAGGCTTTCACCAGATATCATTAGAAGAAGATAGTATCCCATACACAGCCTTCAGCACAGCCAGGGGACATTATGAATTTTTACGGATGCCTTTTGGTTTACGTTGTGCTCCTATAACATTTACAAGAATGATTAACATAGTGTTTGGAGACTTGTTAGGGGATATATTGCATGCCTATATGGATGATCTTGTAATCTTTTCCAACACCTTAGAGGAACATCTACGTAAGTTAGAACTAGTACTACAGAGATTAACACAACATAACTTAAGGGTAAAGATTAGTAAGTGTGAATTTTTCAAAACAGAATTAATATATTTGGGTTTCATGGTGTCAAGCCAAGGTCTTAAAGTAGTCCATGATAAGGTGTCGGCTATACGTAATTTTCCCATACCTACTAATGTCAAGGGAATACAGCAATTTCTGGGTTGTAGTGGATATTACAGGCGTTTTATACGCAACTATTCAATAATAGCCGCTCCTTTAACTGATCTTACGAAGAAGGGCGTAGATTTCATATGGTCTGAGCAACATCAACAGGCGTTTAATACTTTGAAAGATGAACTGTGTAGTTCTCCTATCTTAAAATTTCCTGACTTCGGTAAGGAATTCTTCATTGCAACAGACGCCTCAGACTTAGGAGTAGGAGGGGTATTGCTTCAGCAATATGATAAACAGTTTTTCCCGATAGCTTTCTATTCTCGAAAATTGAGAACTTCCGAAAGTAAGTATGCAGTAATAGACAAGGAAGGACTAGCTATTGTTAATTCGCTAGTGCATTTTAAGTTCGTAATTTACGGTTATCCCGTTAAGGTTCTTACTGACCATAAACCACTAACAGAGTTCTTTAAAGGCTTCAATCACAGCCCTAAACGAACTCGGTGGCATTTAATCATTCAAGATTTTGGCGCAAGAATCGGGTATTTACCTGGGAAAGCAAATATCATTGCGGATGCATTATCACGCAACCCCGTGTCATCTTGTACGGAGTCTTTAGCTGAATTAATAGATATATCAACATCCATGCCTATTGTAAAAACAATATCTGAACAAGAAGATTTAGGCTGGAGTGCGGAATTGTTACAGACTGAGCAAAGAAAAGATCAGAAAATAGAAACAATTATAAATGCTTTGAAAGGCAATCATAAAGAAAAAGAATATATAAAGTATAAGCAGCAGAATTATGTAATCAAAGATAATATTCTGTGTAGGACTGTGACAAGGAAAACCCGCAATACACCACATGTAACTAACGACCAGGTAGTAGTACCAAACTCACTTGTTTCCACTGTCCTGAATTGGTTGCATTCAAATCCATTACATGGACACCCTGGGTTCTCATTAATGTCACAGAAAGCCAAATCATTGTTTTATTGGCATACAATGCTTACAGATATAAAAAGACACATAGCTAATTGTCGCACATGTCAGGAAAACAAAGGGCATACGAAAACACCTGTTAGCTTAGGAGCTTATCCTGTTCCCAATCAACCCTTTGAAAGAATACATTTAGATTTGTTAACAGGATTTTACGAGTCAGACAGAGGGAATAAGCACCTCTTAGTAATTATAGATGCTTTAACTCGATATACAGAACTAATAGCGCTTAAAACTAAAACTGCGATTGAATGCGCTAGGAAGTTTTACGAGTGTTACATTTGTAAACATGGAATTCCACACATGATAATCTCAGACTCGGGTGGTGAATTTAATAATCACTTTCTTACCTCATTGTGTGAATTCCTCAACATAAAGAAGATCAATACCATGATATATCACCCAGAGTCTAATGGGCTAGTGGAAAGAGCAAATAGGAAGATATTAAATATATTAAGGGTAACACTAGGGGGATCAGACCCCAACTGGGATATTGCAATACCGGCGGCACTGAGTACTCTGAATCATTCATATCATATATCAATTAAAATGTCACCGCATGAAGCATTGTATGGTACCCCAGTTAGAACACCTTTCCATGTATTAACGCCTACAACTAATCTATCAAATCCTTTAAAAGAATGTATAAATGCAAGTATAAGTCGATATGATATCCTTCGAAAGAATTTAGAAGAATCACAAATCATAATGAAAAGGAATCATGATAAAATAGCGAAACCAACTAAAACATATACCGTGGGTGATAACATCTATATTCAAATCAATGTCAGAAAAGGGCTCAACTATAAACTAACACCTAAGTTTGAAGGCCCATTTAACATTTTGGAAACATTAACGGCCAATAGGTTTAGAATTCAAAACGTAGCCCAACCCACGGATGAGAGAATAGTACCATTGTCTCACATAAGAAATTAAAAAGAAGTGAGGAAAAATTTTAATTTTTGTAACTAATAAGTTTTCTTTTTAATACAGGAGTAATTACATATATTTTTTTCTCGTTACAGGTTTCCAAGATGAATTTTTTGTTGTTGGGAGTGATATTGTTCGCTCAGACATTTTTTTCGTATGGGATGAGTTCTAAGACTAAGAATATATATTTTAAATATGGCAATATAGTTGAAAGACAAGAAGACATTTTTATTACATCAACCAACGTAATTATCGAAGTGCATATGCAAGCAATTTTTCTTCAAGAGAATGATGTCACTAGCTTAAGAACCGCCATTTCAAGGTTTTCTGCATCATTGGATGAGTTGCATAGGAGACATTTTCATTTGACTACTAAGAGTTTGCTTTGATCAACATTAAAAGTTGCAGAGATGCTATCTGATGACTTGAAAAATAAGACTGGAGAGACAGGATCTTTGGCTTATGACCTTTTGATGTGGACTGTAGGACACGAACAAAAAGAAAGACGGAATCCGTTCATTTATGCTGCATTAAGCATCTTTGGGTCTGTTGCAAGTTTAGGTTTAGGACTTTCCAATCGTCTTAAAATTAGTAATCAAAATAAGAAAATTGAGTTCTTGACTCATAAAGATGAATTGATTATGTCAGAACTAAGGGATCAGTTAGCTTCAATCAATAAAATTATGGATTTGTTAAATGAACATTCAGATAATATCGTTCAAATTATGGAAGTACAGGATTTGTTAGCAACATTAACGTATTATGATTCAAAGATAGATCACATACATAACAGAATTGCACATTTCATTGAGAAATCCAAGGATTATGTAGAAGCTATCACGTTAGCAACTAAAGGTGTATTGTCGCCCCATTTGTTGCCTATACGTTACTTAAAATTAGTTCTGGAGAACACTCGGGATAACCTAGGCTATGTTCCTTTGTTAGACGAACATAGGTTAGAATTTTATTACAGCCTAATTACAGTAAACGTAGATAATAACAAGGTTAGGATTACAATTCCCTTTGATTCTTCTGATGCCTGGCAATCTTACAGGATATCACCATTTCCGACTTTCATGACGAATCACTCAAATCCAGTAATATCCAGTTTGACAGGACACGTATTGATTTCCCCAGACAAGGAAACATATACGGTCATTAAAGACTTAAATCAATTAACTCACTGTTCAGACGCAATGGATAGAAAAATATGTACAGCTGACTCATTTGAATTCCGTAAAAACTTGATGGATTCATGCGAGTTAGGTATAGTGCTAGACGGTGCTCTCTCCCATACAAGTGAAAATTGTCTGGATAAGCTTTATCCCTTTGACAATAAAGAATTCAATTGCAGACTAAATAATGGCTCGTGGATACGATACGACAAGGACGGCTTCAATGTATCATGCCCTGACGGATCCACATCATTTAACCACATCTTCGTCGCAGCAGATGGCTGTATCGGGACTTCCCCGAATTCCATGGTGACTGGCCTACGGACAATCATCAGAGAACGAGCTTACTTCGCGAACTTCACGTGGACCTCTACAACGCCCGCACTTCCTCTCCCCTATAAAGGAAGTGTGGCGAAACGCTTAATGAAACTTACCGAAAAGGACCACCTGTCGCCGACTTACAAAGAGATTCTTCACCCTATATTACTAGCAGGTTTATTGGTAACGGCGTTGATTTTTATCGCCGTGAACATCCTTGTTTGGCGTAGGTTACGGCACAGCAAGCAGCTACAAAGGAACGAGTTGAATAGCCCTGACAATACCCCTTACTTGATCCAGTTCAAAGCTGTATGAGTGGCCACCTCATTCGCTAAGGGAGTAATTTGTCAGGATGATGTTTGTATGAAAAGCTGACTAGTACGCTAGTAATATGTAATTAAAGAAATTCTCTACATTTGCATTGTTAAAAATACGTTTAAAATAACATTTAAAAAAATAAATAAAATAAAAAAGGATATAAATCATTTTTTTTCTCTCGGCATCTAATAAAAATATATCAGCCGGAATGTTAAAAAAGAAAAGAGAAAAAAAAAAAAAAAAAAAAATATAAGATATATAACAGAATCTATGGGCATCTAATAAAATGTATCAGCCCTATATATAAATATATATATATATATATATGTACGAAACCGTGGTACGTGTACGTACCAGGAATTTGTATTTGTGCACTAAAAATTGAGTATCTTGTTTCTGACAAAGGTAACAATTATTCTTTATCAAGTTACCGAATCATTTGTAAGTCAGAATTTGTTTTGTTTTTTGGTACCATGTAATCATTTGCTAGCAATGTACCATATATATGATCTTGGTTTTATCATGCATTTTTCTTTTTGCTTTGGTAATATCTTTTTTGTATGCATTATTGTTATTAGTTTTGATGTGCCTATTTGGACATTCGTCCTCAGTTGGATATAGCTAGTTTTGGACAATGAATGATACGTATGTCCAGTCACACCTAATAACCATGTTTCGGCTTGTTGTTAAATTTTTGTAAAAAAAAAATTGAGATAGCTGGCCGAGCTTATGTAATATTTAGAATAGTAATATTACATGTTTAAAACAAATGACGTAATATGTCATGTTGGTTGGAAGAGCTGGCCGTGAGATTTGCTATGGTCAACTCAAATTGTATACAGGATGTAAGATGCTAAGTTGTCATTCTTTCTTAGTGTCAACACATTATCTCTTCGTGTGAAAGTTTGTGACGTCACCGGATGCAGGTGTCTTCCGATTCCGTCACTTATCCAAATTAAAGCAAGTGTACGATTTTTGGGATATCAGTAATTTGTTCAGTTCTTATCTAAACTTCACCAGAATTGGTCATGTGGACCAACACAGCTTCCTCCAGTGATGGAGATGTTTAACTCAGTTGTTTATATACAATAAAACTTAAAAACCACTAAGATGTGTTCAATAAACCATTTAAATACATCTGAAAACAACTCATACTCAAATGTGTGCTTAAGACAGTAGCACACCAATATATATATATATATATATATATATATATATATATATATATATATATATATATATGTATATATATACGTATATATACTTATATATATATATATATATATATATATATATATATATATATATATATATATGTATATGTGTATGTACGTATATATATATATATATATATATATATATATATATATATATATATATATATGTATATACATATATATATATATGTATATATATATATATATATATATATATATATATAAATGTATATATATATGTCTGTGTGTAAATATATATATATATATGTGTGTGTATATATATTATATATATTATACATATATATATATATATATATATATATATATATATATATATGTATATACATATATATATAAATGTATATATATATATATATATATATATATATATGTCTGTGTGTAAATATATATATATATATATGTGTGTGTGTATATATATTATATATAAATTATACATATATATATATATATATATATATATATATATATATATATATATATATATATATATATATATATATATACAGTATGCATATATTTTCATCATCATCATCAGCCCTTGATAGTTAATTCGACGACAAAGGCTTCAAACATTCCCTCACACTCCCGTCTGTTTATGGTCTTTCTATAACATTCTAAACCCCCTAAATTTTCTTAGCTTGTCAATCCGTTGTCTTCTCTTCCTCCCCCTGCTTCATTTGAAACCTAAAGGGAATCATTCTTTTATTCTAAATGCCCATCTATTACCTGTCCTTCTCATTATATGTCGTGCCCATGTCCATTGCTTTTACTTACTTATTAGTAGAATATCCTTTAATTTAGGATGGTTTCGTATCCAAACACAGTCAAGCTTATAATGTATATATATATATATATATATATATATATATATATATATATATATATATATATATATATATATATATGTATATACACACACAAACACACACACACACACACATATATATATATATATATATATATATATATATACTATATATATACATGTATATATTTATATATATATATATATATATGTGTGTGTGTGTGTCTACGTCTGTGTACCCATACTCGTATATGTATACTGTATACAGTATATTGTCTATAAGCATGCTGTTCAAGAGAGTGGTAGAATATCTGGAGTTCCTTACATGAATAAGTAGCTCTTGTGAGTTCCTTTTCTCACAGGAGCAAAGAATGGTTATGAAACAACTTTTTACCACATCTTCGTTTTATTGCTCTTCCTCCTCTTTTACCGTAGGTCAGGGACGATGCGTCAAATAACGCCAACTAAAAATATTTCTTCTCTCCTGGACAATTTACTGCACGGATATGATCAAAAGCTCCGTCCGTCATTTGGAGGTAAAGTCCTTTCTCTAACAGTTAATTTCAGCTAGCTTTTATGAAGGTTTATGAATATTACACGTTGTAAACATGTCTTAAAAAGTGTGTGTGTGTGAGAGAGAGAGAGAGAGAGAGAGAGAGAGAGAGAGAGAGAGAGAGAGAGAGAGAGAGAGAGAGAGAGAGAGAGAGAGAGAGAGTAATACTATGAAAAATGTTCATAAGGGAAAAGAAAAATTAATTGAAGAAACTAGGAGAGAAAATCTCACACGATGACACACTTATGGGCATGACAATACATTGAAAAGGGCTACTGAAAGTGATTGAGATTTGATATTCAATATGGATTAAAAAGTTGAAAATAAAAAGGTTTGAGGATAATTGTAGTTCCTGTTATGTGAAGACAGCTAGACCAGTGAAATATCTTTCGAGAGTTTGGAAGGAGGTATACCTCCAATACTTATTTTCTCTTAGAAGAATGGAAAGGCAAATTAAAAATTCAATACGATCGAAATAGAATTTCAGTAATATCCACAGAAAAGTTTCAGGAAAATTATAACCTAATAAATTTTGTTTATGGATTAATCTTCAGGGAAAGACAAAGTTGTGTTCTTAAGATTGAACAATAAAATTAACGGCATCTCAGATATTTTATGATAACATCGTGGCATCTGGGATGTGATAAGAATTAGGTATTAGATTGTTTGTCGGAAAAAGTCAAATAATATATCAGTAACATGACATTAAAATTTGCGGATAACAAAGACAATTACAGAGTTTGGGTATAAGTTGAAGTGGATGACTTATGATTAATGATTGCTTATCGTTGTCTTTTCTATAGGAAAAGTGTAGGGATTGATTAAATATGGTAAATAATAGAAAGTAAATAAAACCTAATATTGAAATACAATGAGGTTAAGGATGCTTTGCTAAGTGTTAATATCTAAAAAAAATTACGTATTGTGGTATCTAAAATTGTTCCAGGTTGTGGTAAATTGAGTGTAATGTGATTCCCAGACAAGAAGAACAATAGGGAAGTATAAAAGTATGAAAAACATTAGACTGAATGAAGGAAAGTTTATGCAGTCTTCTTTTGGGAAGAATAAAGAGCGTTGAATATTCATGGAAAATAAGTTTAAGTTATTTAGTGGGTCATCTGTATATATTATGAAGACGAACAGGAATGAAAATATTGAAATAATGATGCAAAAAGGGAGAACTATAATTGTTGAATTATTAATAGACTTTTAATCATGATCTGGGGTGACTTGATGGTATGATGGTAATTAATGGCATTATTTGATATAAAACTGCATTACTGTGGTTATCTCTGAGAAACATATGTAGGCTAAGGAAGGGATCAAATTTGCAAGTTTATCAAGAGATACAATAGGAAGTAGTGTAGAAATATTTGAAGAATGAATATGGCTTCATTAGGGCTGTATGGTGTATAGTATGATGGTATTTTAGGGAGTGAGCTAAAAGTAAATAGAAGCCTTTGTAGGTGAAAGAAAAGGTATGGATTAAGTGATATTTTTGCGAATCGTTGTATGAAGAGTATGAAAATAAAGACAAAATGTTCTTGTTGCGTATACGAATCTGTTACAAGATGATAACAGAATTCTTAGAGATGCAATGTGAACAGGGTTGAGGATGTGTGGTAGAAAAAATACTTAATTTCAAGTAACTTAAATAGAGTTTTCTTCGTGAGCATGAAACGTATTAGGATGCAACAATGGAGAGTGAACGGATTGATGCAAAAGTTAATCTGAAATTTAAGAATAAGGTGTTCTGTCTCCGAAACTGCCTAATATTTCATATAGGGAGTGGCAAGACCTTGGGGAGTGGTGACAAAAATAAAGATAAACGTCGCATGATATGGGTGAAAAGATTCTGGGAAAGAAATATGCCGTTAATCATATGTATAATGTTGGATGTTTGCAGATGATTTACTGGTAGTTGGTATTATTTTACAGAAAATTCAGAAACTAGTGAAAGGTTTTGTAAGCAAAGAAAGGTGCAGGGCAATGTTTGCGAGAGTATGGTCATGGACGGAAATGGAAGTCAATAAAGGATGCAATAAATATCAGTAGAGATGGCGGAAGATCGGAATTAATTAGACTTGATTTATGAATATCAAGCCGGCCGATGGGGTTGATGAGGACATTCAGCTGGTGAAACCCCCTCCAGTTATACATTGGAGTAAGAGTTTAGATTAGAGTGTGGACAGGAAGATAGAAGAGAAGAAGCGGAACGTGGGTATATTAAAATGATATAAAGAAAGTACAGCTGGGAGCAGTCCTTTAAGTACTTCGTGTAGGTATCTAGACACGAATATAATGTTTGATAACAGGCCGAGATAAGAGGTAATGCATGGTCTATTCAAGGAAGGTACTGAGACCTTTACATGGAGAAAGTTTGCTTAGGTATTAACAGGTTGCTTGGCACTATGGCCTTATAACATTGCAATCCTTTCACACATTATGCATCACCATTATTTTGTTCTTTTGTCCTCTCATATTCTGTATTTTTAAGTCCCGTGATTTTGTTCAGCTTCTGAAAAAAGCCTGAGAGCACATGATATTCTTTCTGAAGAGATATGCAATACACCCATTTATACATACATACATACATACATACATACATAAATATATATATACATATATATATATATATATATATATATATACATATATATATATATACATATATATGTAAATGTGTGTGTGTGTGCGGGTTAGTTTTATTTGACAAAAGGAGTAAAATAGAAAATAATAAATTTCCTATGGTTTTTTAACAAAATTTCTGTAGATAAAGACTGGCGGAAGGAGAAATTTAAGAATCTATTGGAAGCCAAACATTCAGGAAATGCAAAAGAAAAAACCATAGAAATATGAATTTAAAGTAGTGGGGAAGGGCTATAAGGAATCTATAGAAATAGTAGAAATCAGAACTAGGATTTATTTTGTTTGTAACCTTCTTCAATCTGTCATTCAACACCGAAAGTGGTTACTTCCTTTCTTTAATAATTTTAAGGTTTTATGGCTCTTAACCTCTATATGGGGTCACAAGCAATTGCTAAATCACACCTTTTAGCAGGTTCTCCAACCATGGTGACAATCGACATTGAGGTCCGAAGTATGAGTCAGATATCGGAGATGGATATGGTGAGTTTTACTTTGCTTTTGCAATCATGAAATGTATATACAAGGTACGAAGAGAGAGAGAGAGAGAGAGAGAGAGAGAGAGAGAGAGAGAGAGAGAGATCACTTTTGTAACACATATTCTTAAATGCATGGTAGGATTGATAAGGGTGATATTATGTGAGGATGTGTAGGAAGTTACATGACGCCATTGGCAGTCTTACAAGAGTGCTCTGGGGCTTTCGTATTAAATCTCCTTATGCAGTCATATCCACAAGAGTCCGATTGAAAGGAAAATAAACAAACTCAAAATGATTTGTTGGATACCTCAAGGTGAACAAAAGCTAAGAAAACAGAACATATTGGATATAGATTACTAAATATATATAACTGAATCTATAATCGTGAACAAATATCTCCCGCTTCTTTATGACAACTAATATTCGAATAGAAATAAATCAAAACAGCTTAAAAGCTCTTTTTCCATATTTTTTCATAGTCAGTGTTATTCTAATAATTTTTAGCTATAATAATCCCATATACTCGTTAGTTCGAAAGAATTTCACAAAATAAATAACAGTTGTACTTTTACAAAACTGTTGGACTTTTGATTGAACTTGAAATCTTTAGACGCAAGTACATTAAATTTGTGAAGGCAAAGTAGGGGCTAAAACTATATGTGTATTTTATGATAAAAGGAAGGTACTGAAATGAAATGATCAAATTTGATCGAATTCGCTAGTATCTGGTTACTGAGAAAATTGCTGATATTTCAGAAAAATAAAATACGCCAGAAAAATAAACACCAAAAAAAAGTAGGCAAGACCCCTATTGAGAGCTTTGCAACAAGAAAAATCGTAACTTTAGAAAGAAATGCAATACTAATCAATATCTGGTAATACAGTTTTATCAACGCCGATTTTAGCTGCAGAATCTTTTTTAAAGTGTAGTACTGAAGAGCTCTTGTGATAAGGAGTTAAGAAATGTGTAATTTACCCAGTGTTCGACAGATAAAAACTTAATTAATTAATTATTTTTTTTTTCATAAGAAATTACTGTGAATCAAGATCGCAATTTTGAAATGTAGAAAACAATGTAACGTCTTGAAAAACTGTCAAGATTTCTCAAAGTAGCTAGTAAACTTGCATTTTGGATCCTTGATAAATGTGTTTTCTAATATTCCTATGATATTCCTAGTACTCCTTTTTTTTACACCCTTTAAGTCCTCTTTCACTGCTATGAATGCCTTTATCTTTATGAAGTAAATGATGTTAGTAGCTTTTCTTAATTTTGAGTAATCACTCTCTTACTTCAAATCTTTCATTAACTGAGTTTTATCTGCCCCTTTTCCTTTCATTCCAGACATACTCGATGGACTGCTACTTCCGCCAGTCGTGGGTCGACGAACGTTTAGCTTTCTCAGACCTGGACGAGGCCTTCACTTTATCCGTGGCTGTGCTGGAAAAGCTCTGGAAGCCAGACACGTTTATTTATAATGGCAAACAGAGCTACGTTCATCTACTGACCACGCCGAATAAATTCTTTAGGCTTTATCAGAATGGCAAGATCTTGTACTCATCCAGGTAACTAAAGAAATTTACAGTTTTTCCCTTTGAGACACCGGTAGTCTTTCCTTTCCTAGGCAACGTAAGAAAAACTATCGGTCTCGGTTTTTATAGGTATTTAGAGAAAACTGTTGATTTAATAAACTTTCACTATTTACCTAAACTTCTAAAGAGTTCCTACTGATACTTGATTTTAATAAGGTAATTTACTTATAGATGAAAAGTTATTTGACGTTATTTACTTTGATTAAGCTAAAACAAATGACATGTCTACGTGGAGAAAGCAATCGAAGGCCTTTACTGCCCTCTCCAAAGCGATGATAAATAATCGTGGTTTGCCTTTCGATGAAGCAAAATAAAACGTACTATACAGGCGGCAGCGAAAGAAACATTTGCCAGATTTATTTCTACGACTTCTAAGACTTTTAGCACATTTACTTTCTTACATTAAGTTTGTCTTATGAAGATTCTGATTACTTGATCACTTAATATATCGTATCCCGATTTGGTATACATTTTATGTTAGTTTGACTGATGTTTTTCCACGAATAATAAGATTAAAAAGGGCCTTTTTTGCGATACTTCCCTTGTATAAATTCAATACATGCTGTAATTATTTTTCTTATACATACACCCCTGCTATATTCTCATATATACCATGCAAAATAAAAGAATAAAATATACTTTGGTTTCATATACCATTTGCAGATCATTCATATAAGGGTTTTTAGTTTTACCCGCCCCTCCCCCCACCCCCCCCACCCTCTCTCTCTCTCTCTCTCTCTCTCTCTCTCTCTCTCTCTCTCTCTCTCTCTCTCTCTCTCGTGACCTTCGAATAACTTATTTTTTCTGAGCACTGAACTTCGTTTCTTCAATTACGGTTAGCCATCAATTGTATTGTATGTGTGCGTACAATTAAATGTAAACTTATTAAAGAGTAGCGCTATATCAAGAATATTCTACGTATGTTTTAGTTCTTATACAAAGCACATGAGAGAGAGAGAGAGAGAGAGAGAGAGAGAGAGAGAGAGAGAGAGAGAGAGAGAGAGAGAGAGAGAGAGAGAGAGGAGGGATACTTAAAAGCGCCCCCCCCCCCCTCCCTCTTATTACCTCCAAGCTGAAGTACGTCAACAACATGAATTAGATCGGTAACAATCGGAAGATCTTGGCAATGCGTTTCTGGTGTCTATATGTTAATTTCAACTCTGTTCTTCTGGCACCATTAAGAAGGGTCTACCTGACGCTCTATGAAAACAAGTCAGAAGATATTTTCTCCTTAACTTAGAAATTAGCATTAGTTGTTTCTTCAACAAAAGAAAATGTGCTCTATGTGGGAGATAGTAACAACTTTATACATGCAAGTAAACAAAACAAAAAATTTAGAGTCTTTTCACGTAAAACCTGTTTGTCTTTAGCAGACTTTAACGGTAATGGGAGTTGTTAACAAAATTTAATGTAAACGAGCAAAATAGAAAAGGACACAGGACACAGGACGATATGACGTTCTGTAAGGGATGAAAAGTTTGAATAAAGGAGGAAAATAATAAACGAAGGAGGAAGGTGCAAAACTACTTAAGGAGACTTGACGAGAGAGAGAGAGAGAGAGAGAGAGAGAGAGAGAGAGAGAGAGAGAGAGAGAGAGAGAATGTTGTATGAACGGGTGTTGGTTGTATGTACGGTTGTGTATTTGGGAGAGGAGGGGGGTGGCTGGTGAGAGAGCTGCAACCCCATGTGGAGAGAGAGAAACGGATGAGACAATAGAGAGAGAGACAGAGAGAGAGAGAGAGATCGCTTGTCTTTGTCGTAAGCAGAAGGAATGTCACCCTTGTGTTAAACAACAAACTCTAACGCAAACCTCAATTCCACTTCTTCCTTTGAACTTTGATGAGGTAAATACCGATGGCAGAGATTCAGCATTTGCTTGACTGTCTCAGGTGAATGCTTAAATATATTTTATTTCATTTTGAAATAGCTTTTTTTTTTCACTAGTCTGGCATGAAATAATCTATTATTTAGACGGCTTAATTGAACCATAGATAACTTTAACTCATTCATACAACCGAGTTTATCACGGAGCATATTTATAATTACGACGATTTAGGTAGGCATATCCTCTCGAAGCTCTTTCTTGCTGAATTACTTTCTCATAGGTAACTTTTGTCGTAAACAAAGAGTTTACCGGTTAAAATATTTTTTTTTTCACTTTCCAATCTTTTAGGACAGGGCAACCATTTCCAATTACGGATATACTTCCATGCATGACAAATCATATAGCGGTCCTAACCAAACTTACGACACCGTGTCCTTGCCTAACAAAGGTACTAGGTCCCCTTGCGAACAACTCACCCCCCCCCCCCTCGCCCCGTTTGCCGTGTTTTTACCTAAAGGGCGGGTTATTGTCCCAGTGCAAACCCACATCATGCCGTGCCCTTACCTAACGATAACGAGGGTTTAAGTCCCCTTGCAACCTCCCAAAACGCCATTTCTTATTACGAACCTCAAGATGCCTTGTCCTTACATAACGGGGTGCTATGTCGTCATGCAGGCCCCCCAAAAGCTGTTTCCTTACCTAACGTGGATGCTATGTTCCCTTACCATGTCTTTACCTAATGGGATATTATGTCTCACTGCGAATCCCCAGGATGCTGTGTACTTACCTAACAGGGATGCTATGTTTCCCTGTGACCTCCAAGATGCTGTGTCCTTATCTAACTGGGGTGCTATGTCCTTCTGCGATGATGCTATGTCCCCTTGTGACCTCCAAGGATGCCATGTCCTTACCTAACAGGGTGCTATTTTCCCATGTGACCTCCAAGGATGCCGTGTCCTTACCTAATAGGAGTGGTATGTTCCCCTGTGACCTCCAAGGATGCTGTATCCTTAACTAATAGGGGTGCTATGTCCCACTGCGATCCCCAAGGAAGTCATGTCCTTACCTAACAGCATGCTATGTCACACTGCAACCTCTAAGTATGCCGAGTCCTTAACTAATGGGGATACTACGTTCCCCTTGTGATCTCCAAGGATTCTGTGTCCTTACCTAGCAGGATGTCAAGTCCTACTGCAATCCCCAAGGATGCCATGTACTTACCAAACGGGGTGCTATGTTCCCCTGTGACCTCCAAGGATGCCGTGTCCTTATCTAACGGGGATGGTATGTTTCCCTGTGAACCTCAAGGATGCTGTGTCCTTACCTAATGGAGATGGTATGTTTCCCTGTCACCTCCAAAGATGCCATTTCCTTACCTAACAGGGAAACTATGTTTCCCTGTGGCCCTGAAGGATGCTGTCTCCTTAACTAGCGGGAGTGCTATGTTCCACTATGATCCCCAAAGATGCCGTGTCCTTACCTACCAGGGATAGTATGTTTACCTGTTGCCTCCACGGAGGCCATGTCCTTCTCTAATGGAGGTGCTATGTCCTGCTGAGATCCCCAAGGATGCTGTGTCCTTACCTAATAGGATGCTATGTCCCATTGCGATCCCTAAAGAGGCTGTGTCCTTACTTAACAAGATGCTATATCACATTGCAACACCCAAGGATGCCATGTCCTTACCAAACAGGGATCCTATGTTCCCTTGTGCCCTCCACGGATACCATATGCTTATCTCATGGGAATACTATGTTCCCATGTGACCTCCAAGGATGCTGTGTTCTTATCTAACTGGGGTGATATGTCCCACTGAGATCCTCAAGGATGCCGTGTTCATACCTAACAGAATGCTATGTCACACAGCAACCCCCAAGGATGCCATTTTCTTACCTAACGGGGATACTATGCACCCCTGTGACCTTCCAGGATGTCGTGTCCTTACCTAACATAATGTTAAATCCTACTGCGATCCCTAAGGATGTCGTGTCCTTATGTAGTAGGATGCTATGTTCCCCTTTGACCAGCAAGGATGCCGTGTCCTTACCTAATGGGATGCTATTTTCTCCTGTGACCTCCAAGGATGTAATGTCCTTACCTAATGGCGGTCTTATGTTCCCCGGTGACCTCCAAAGATGCCATGTCCTTACCTAACAAGGGTGGTATGTTCACTGCAATCCCCAAGGATACCGTGTCCTTACCTAACGGGGATATTATGTTCCCCTGTGACCCCAAAAGATGCTGTGTCTTTACCTAATGGGGGTGCTATGTCCTACTGCGATCCCAAGGCTGCCGTGTCCTTACCGACAGGGATACTATGTACTCCTGTGGTCTCCAAGGATGCCATGTCCTTATCTATCAGAGGGGCAATGTCCCACTGCGATTCCCCAGGCTGCCGTGTCCTTACCTAACAGGATGCTATGTCCCACTGTGATCACCAAGGAGGTTGTATCCTTACTTAACAGGATGATATGTCACATTGCAGCCCCCAAGGATGTCATGTCCTTACATAACGGGGATACTAGGTTCCCTTGTGACTCCCATGAAGATGTGTCCTTACCTAACAGGGGTGCTAAGTCTCTCTGTGATCCCCAAGGATGCCGTGTCCTTTCCTAACAGGATACTATGTCACACTGCGACCTCCAAGGATGCCGTGTCCTTATCTAATGGGGATGCTATGTTGCCTTGTGACCTCCAAGGATGACGTTTCCTTACCTACCAGTATGTTAAGCCCTACTGCGATCCCCAAGGATGGTGTGTCCTTACCAAAAGGGGTGCTATGTTCCCCTATGACCTCCAAGGATGTCGTGTTCTTACCTAACTGGGGTGCTATTTTTGCCTGTGACATCCAAGGATGCTGGTTCCTTACCTTATGGGGATAATATGTTCCCCTGCGACTTCAGGAGGATGCTGTGTCCTTATCTAACGGGAATACTATGTTCCCTTGTGACCCCCAAAGGATGCTGTGTTCTTACCTAATGAGGGTGCTATGTCCCACGGCGAATCCCATGGGTGCTATCAGAATGCTAGGTCACACTCTGACCCCCGAGGATGCCGTTTCCTTGTGTAACGGGGATACACTGTTCCCCTGTCGCCTCCAAGGATGCCGTATCCTTACCTAACAGATGTGAAATCCTACTGCAATCCCCAAGGATGCCATGTTCTTACCTAAAAGGATGTGAAATCCTACTGCAATCCCCAAGGATGCCATGTTCTTGCCTAATGGGTGCTATGTTCCCCTGTGACCACCAAGAATGGCGTGTCCTTACCTAATGGGGATACTCTATTCCCCTGTGACCCTCAAGGATGCTGCATCCTTATCTAACAGGGATGCTATGTCCTACTGCAATCCCCAAGGATGCCGTGTCCTTACCTAACAGAATACTATGTCACATTGCAACCCTCGATGATGCCGTTTCACTATCTAACCTGGACACTATGTTCCTCCGTGACCTCCAAGGATACCATGTCCTTACCTAACAGGTTGTGAGGTCCTACTGCAATCCCCAAGGATGCCGTGTCCTTACTCAATAGGTGCTATGTTCCCCTGTGACCTCCAAGGATGCCGTTTCCTTACCTAACAAGGGAGCTATTTTACCTGTGACCTCTAAGGATGCTGTGTCCTTACCTGATGAGGGTGCTGTGTCCCACTTTGACCCTTACGGGTACCGTGTCCTTACTTGACGGGGTTGATATGTCCCCCTAAAACCCACCCCCTGATGCCGTAACCATACCTAACAATGGTATCATCTTTATCATCAGGACTCATTCTAGGGTGAAATTTCACTATTTTGGAATCATGCAAAGCAAAATGAAAATTGTTCCTCGAAGGAATAATTTGATGAGTTATTTACCAAATTATAATAGCAAACTTCTAAACATCCTTTCTTCTTAATCTTCCAATATCATGAGCATTAAAAAGGATTAGTGAATAATTGTGGGAAAAAAAAGTGTATGGAAAAAGTTAAGATCAGTAGAGCATAAGAAATATTTACCAATGATGAAAAGAAATGAACAATAATGCTAAAGAGGAAAACCACGCATGAATTTTTCTCTATTATGAGATTGAAATGATTCGAAATATTTTATTAGTGTGTCTTCTCCGTCCCGCTCTTGAAATTAGATTACAATTTCTAAACAGGTTTTTTGTGAGATTTTTCCTGTTCACAGCAGTTTTTCTCCTTATAATTGTCATAAAATACACATTTTACCAAGGAAGAATAAGTCATGAGCAAACGATAATGTATAAAATGAAAGAGATTTTAAGTAGATCACATTAACAAGAGAGAGAGAGAGAGAGAGAGAGAGAGAGAGAGAGAGAGAGAGAGAGAGAGAGAGATTGGACTTGTGGGTAAATAACGTATGAAAGCACAACGACTAAAGTGTGGCCTACTAGTCTCGAGAAAAGCAAAAGCTGAAACAAGAACTTTGAGCGACGTCCCTTTTTCACCTCGCTTCTCTTCACATTCCAGGCGATGAATGTTTTCATAAACATTTCTTTTCCTCCTTCTCTTTTTCAAGTGAAAAATAAAAACGGTGAAATTTCAACCCACGTGACCGCACAGCAGACCAACAACAATCGTACAAGAGAGGAGCTGAATCAAGCTCTCCAACAAAGGAGATGAAATTCTCGATGCATAAAAAAGAACACAAAAATATCTTCTCGATTGTGTATCGTAGACAAAAGAAGTGTAGGTGGGACAAACGCCGCAATATCAAAATCAGCAATATATTCACATAATAGGCCAAACCACACTTGATGCTGCTTTTTCCATTGTTTGTTAGTAAATAAAAATGACAATTCCTGATTCTAGGCTGACAAAGAATTGTGCAAGAAGTATAATATTTTTTTTCTAATATTCATTCTTTATATTTCATTGTTTATAAGTGAGCATATGCTTAAAAAAAGTGAACGTGATTCAATTGAAAAATACCGAACGTTAGATTGTTGTTATCTGAACACAAATTTGTAACCGTAAAATGATGCCAATTCAAATAACTTATCACGCAATAACAATGGTAATATCTCAGGCTCGTTTAAGTCTCAAGTCCTGTCTAGGTAGCTGATGAGAGACTTAAAAATGCCACCAATGACTTTAACATCCTCAAACTTCACTTATGAATAATATTCATAATATCAACTATCATCTGGATGTCTTGAGGCCTCTCGATAGTTTTATTCATCAATTTGTTAATTAAATCGTTTCCACTAATAGAGTAGCTTTAGAGAAAGAAACAAACAAGACAATGGTCATCGCTAAATTCATGATTGGCTGGCTGTATTCAGTATTAACTTTAGCGAGAAAACAGTCTGAAGCCACTGGAAGACTTATAAAGATGTCTCATCAACAACACACCAAACTTTCTATATGCATCGCGCCATTCACTTCTATGGTATCTGGCATGGTTCTCAGTTTCTTGGATATCAAAGCCCTTTCAATACTTATTAATAGGTAGTAGGTTGGCCAGGGCACCAGCCGCCCGTTGAGATACTACCACTAGAGAGGTATTGGATCCTTTGACTGGCCAGACAGTAATGCATTGGATCCCTCTTTCTAGTCACGGCTTATTTTTTCTTTGCCTACACTTACACAGAATAGTCTGGCCTATTCTTTACATATTTTCGTCTTTCCTCATACATCTGACAACAATGAGATACAACACTTCTTCACCCAAGGGGTTAATTACTGTACTGCAATTTGTTCAGTGTACTTTCCTCTTGGTAAGGGTAGAAGAGACTCTTTAGCTATGGTAAGCAGCTGTTCTAGGAGAAGGACACTCCAAAATTAAACCATTGTTCTCTAGTCTTGGGTAGTGCCATAGCCTCTGTACCATGGTCTTCCACTGCCTTGGGTTAGAGTTCTCTTGCTTGAGGGTACACTCGGGCACTCTATTCTATCTTATTTTTTTTCTTCCTCTTGTTTTTTTGAAATGGTGTGTTGGGCAGGCTTAATAGAAGGGCCATGGATGCCTGGTGGTTTATCAAGAGGTTGTCTTTTCCTTTTTCTGATTTTTTCTTCTCAAAACCATCCTTACTGTCCTCCCTTCAGTTGAAGTGGCTATCCTGGAGGGTATTTAGCCTTGCATGGTGTATCGGCTCCTCCATGTTGACCAGTTTTTCCGACTTTTTACTATAGTCTATGGGTATCATCAATCACTTTTTTTTATTATTCTGTACATATTGTTTTTGTTATAATTCTTGTTAATCTAGTTTTTAAGTATGATGTCTCTTTCTTATTTCTATTAATTCTTATGCTGTCTGGAGACATTGAGCAAAATCCGGGACCAGTACGTCCTAGATTTCGTCAATGTCGTCTTCTGTATTGCAATATTCGTGGTCTTCATGCAAATATCCAAGACCTTACAGTTGCGTCCAGACAGTATGATATTCTTTTGTGCTCAGAAACTTTGGTTTCTAATATGAGGCACTCATCTGAGCTCCTTATAACTGGTTTTAAGAAGCCAATAATGCTGAAACGTGATGCCATTCCTAGGGCCAGGGGAATGGCGGTGTATATTAAGACCGAGTACCCTGCTTCTCATAAGTCCTGCTATCAATGTGGATGTCATGAGATTCAGGTAATAAAAGTTTGTGGCAGGCATAACAACTTTTATTTGTGTTCGATCTACCGGAATCCAGACATGGATGATTCTATCTTCGATTGTCTTCTTACCATTATGGCTAAGATACAAGAAGATGATAGAAAGGCTTCTTTTGTCTTTGTTGGTGATTTTAATGCTCACCATAGGGAGTGGTTAAGTTCTATCTCTCCTACCGATCGCCATGGCTTAAGAGCTTTAGACTTTGCCTCTGAATCAGGCTGTGAGCAAATCATAAATGAAGCTACTCACAGGTCTGGTAATTGCTTGGACCTCGTATACACTGACTCCCCTGGCGTTATAACTAGTAAGGTTGATTCTCCAGTCGGGACTTCTGATCATGCCTTGATTTCATTATTAGTGAAGACTGAGCAGCCTGTCCCTGATATATCATATTCCTGTAAAATTTATATGAAATCCCAAGCAGACTGGAATGGGATTTTGCATGATCTTTTGTGCTTGAATTGGTCACAATTATATAATAGTGTAGATCCTGTTGTCTCTTTGAATGAGAATCTAGTCAACATAATTGATAGGCGTATCCCTTCTCGTGTGCTAAGGTACCGAGTGAAGGACAAACCGTGGTTCAATGATGATTGTAGACGTGCTTATTTGGAGAAGCAGGAGGCCTATCACCTTTGAAAGGGTAACAGATCAGATTTGACCTGGAACAACTATACTCAGCTTCGAGCTTTTGCTCAGAGAGTTTATGCCTCAACTGAAAAGGAGTACAATTTAATCATAAAAGAAACCCTCTCTGGTACAACTCAGGAACATAAATGGTGGTCTACCCTTAAATCTGCACTCTTTGGTGTAGATACAGCAGTTCCTCCTTTACTTAAACCAGATGGCTCAGTCACTCACTGTCCAAAGGAAAAGGCAACCCTTTTGGCTGATGTTTTTGACAGTAAACAGAGTAATGAAAAACTTGAACTTCCTCATTCCTGTTTTCCTGAGGCTAAACTAACTAGTTTAGCTTTTCGATCTCGTGAGATTAAAGCTCTGTTGATGGACCTTGATGCTTATGGAGGTGTAGACCCAAATGGTATTTTTCCTTTGTTTTTTATAAAGACCGCAGATTTCTTAGCTCCAAAGTTATCTGTTATTTTGCGCAAGTTAGCAAGAAGAGGAGCTTTTAGCACTTGTTGGAGAATTGGTAATGTTACTCCTCTATGTAAATGTGTTTGTGGTAGCTCAAGTCCCACTGATTACCGCCCAATTTCCATAACTCCCATATTATCTAAAGTTTTTGAACGTCTTCTGGCAAAACGTCTTAATAGGTTTGCTGAAGGTAATCATCTATTCCCTAGTTTGCAATTTGGTTTTCGTAAAGGCCTTGGAGCATGTGATGCCCTTCTTACAATCTCCAATGCAGTACAGAAATCCCTTGATTGTGGTCGTGAAGTTCGTATGATTGGCCTTGATTTTAGTGCTGCCTTTGACCGTGTTAATCATGAGGCCCTTGTTTTCAAACTGAAACAGTTGGGAGTGGGTGGGTCGTTTCTTAGCATTATTATTGATTTTTTAAGTAGTAGATCCCAAAGAGTAGTTGTTGATGGGCACCATAGTGAGTATAGGAATGTGATATCCGGTGTTCCACAGGGTAGTGTTCTTGGCCCATTACTTTTCATACTATATACACATGACATGTGGTTTGGCCTAGAAAATAAGCTTGTTGCATATGCAGATGATGCTACTCTCTTTGCATCAATTCCATCCCCTGAATGTAGACCTGGGGTTGGTGAATCCCTTAATAGAGATCTAGCTAAAATTAGTGTATGGTGCAAGTTATGGGGTATGAAGTTGAATCCTAACAAAACTCAAAGTATGATTTTAAGTAGGTCAAGGACGGTGGCTCCTCAACATCCGGATCTCAGTATTGATAATGTTTCTTTAACGTTGTAGGACTCTTTCAAAATTTTAGGTGTGATTCTCGACAGCAAATTTACTTTTGAGAAACATATAAGGTCTGTGTCTTCTTCAATTGCACAAAAAAATTGGCTTATTGAGAAAGTCTTTTAAGATATTCGGTGATCAATCTATTCTTAAGAAGTGTTTTAATTCTTTTATTCTACCTTGTTTTGAGTATTGTTCTCCTGTCTGGTCTTCAGCTGCCGATTCTCATCTTAATTTGTTGGACAGAAACTTACGGTCTATTAAATTTCTTATTCCTGATCTAGATATTAATCTCTGGCACCGTCGTTCAATTAGTTCATTATGCATGTTGCATAAGATTTTTCATAACTCTGACCATCCTTTACATTCAGATCTCCCTGGACAATTCTATCCTGTTCGTAATACTAGGCTGGCAGTTAATTCTAATAGCCAGGCCTTTTCCATCATAAGACTCAATACCACGCAGTACTCTAGAAGTTTTATTCCAGCTGTTACCAAGTTGTGGAATGATCCTCCTAATCGGGTTGTTGAATCAGTAGAACTTCAAAAGTTCAAAGTTGGAGCAAATGCTTTTTTGTTGACCAGACGGACATGAGTCTTTTTATAGTTTATATATGACATATTTGTTTTTGAAGTTGTTAATAGTTTATATATGACATATCTGTTATGACGTTGTTACTTTTTTTAGAATGATTTAATGTTAATTTGTTCTCTTCAGTTATTTATTTCCTTATTTCCTTTCCTCACTGGGCTATTTTTCCCTATTGGAGCCCCTGGGCTTATAGCATTTTGCTTTTCCAATTAGGGTTGTAGCTTGGATAGTAATAATAATAATAATAATAAACTCATCTACTTATATTTGACATTTTATACATTTTATAACTTTTTTCTTTCATTCTCAAAAAAAAAAAAAAATAGTAATAATCCACGCTTTATTCTTACATAGAGTTTTCTAAACTTTCATTTGTATATCCCACCTTTGGCTTGTCTTAAAAGTATTTTGTAAACATTTTGGTATCTTCCTTATGGTTAATATTCAGTGATTCATCCTACCAGTCTGTGTTAAATTTTCCACCAAAATTGCATTGCACAAATCAAATCAACTGTTTCCACCCTTTCAACATACATCTAAATAGTTTAGATTTATCTTCGAAATATTACTCTTGTATAACTTCGTACATCAGCTTTCCACTCTTACAAATACTTCCAGACTTTCACTAGAGTCTGCAGCTTTTTTTTTCACTATTCCTTTCAATGGAGACTCCCACTTTATTCAACTTTTCAACTGCCTATAATTTTTTTTATTGAATTTTCACATTACTTCATCGATAAAGATAATGAATACCTATTATGAACCTTTAGCACAACCTTATCTCAGACCCTCATTCGTCAGTCTTCCCCCTGACATATATTAAACCCCATGACACATATTACCTCATTCACATCAAATTCAAATTTTTCTCAATAGTGATATGCTTTATGTGTTACTCAGCAATAAACAATTTGAAATGTGTCATAATCACACAGTAATGGCCGAGACAAAATGAGGTTAAAATGTGATGAAAAGGAAAAAAAAAAAAAGAGGACGATCAAGTTTGATTTGCTAATCACCTGAATATGAAAAAATAGTAAGATGAGTGTAACTATGAACAATGGCAATGTTAATACAGCACTTAAACCAGAAACTATCAATGTGATGTCAGACAGATATAGTTAGACTAGTCTTAAGAAATAAGTGGTAAAAGATTACTGTATTAATTTCATTAAACAGGATACTTGCTCATGAATAAAATGGCGGAAAAATAGCAGCTAGCAATAGTATGGCTTAGCAAAAACCATTAAAATTCGTGATCATTCAAAATCCGCCTTGTGCATAAATTCACAGATTATATCTACAATAAGCGAGAGTCAATTGTTAAATTCCAAACTCAGAGAGATCGGGAGCTTTTCCCGTAAAAAGAGACTTGTCGCGTTTATGATGCAAAGAATGTCCAGGGTCTAAAAGAAGCGGGAAATGCAGCACAGAGAAAGCTGCATCAGCAAACTCCATAAGATAATCGGGAGGAATACCATTAAAATATTAGAAGGATATTAAAGAGTTAATAAGACTACAGTATATTCGTTATTCAGAAATCGAATATAGGTAACAGGGAACAAAATTTGTTGTTTTAATTTTGTTAGACATCAAAAGCCTTTTAAAAATGAATGAAGAATAGTTATTAAAATTCCCAAAGATCCTGTTTCAACTAACAAGGTAATATGATTACACTGCTTTTTTTGCAAAATCATATGAATTACCTTGATCCTAAAATATTTTTGCATCTACTGTATGTACTACAATATCTAAGCTACATTCATCAGTTCTGATTTGCATGAATCTCTAAGACTGTTTCGTAAACTTCGTAAGCTTGTTATAATTTATTATTCCAGGAAAAACAAACTGGTTGAAAAACAATATTTCAGATTTCAAAGGTTCTTACTTTGGCTTAGAATTAAGGATCATATAAGAATAAGGCTTACCTAAGTGTTCCCTCCCCACGCCCCCCCCCCCCACATACACAAAATGGAAAATAATAAAAAATTATTATGTAAAATTAGCTAATATTTAGTTTATAAATGAATATGTTATTAAACATGTGGCTAAAAAACAGAATGACACCCCACTTTTCATACAGTAGTGATAGGAAAAGAAACGGATTACTAGAATGAACAAATCAAACCCCATTTTATACTCCGTTTAAAGACTCTCTCTCTCACTCTCTCTCTCTCTCTCTCTCTCTCTCTCTCTCTCTCTCTCTCTCTCTCTCTCTCACTCACTCTGTGTGTGTATGTATGTGTGCGTGCTTACTTTTATGCATGTGGAAACTCCGCCAATGTCACTTCACTGGCTCAGCATCTGATTCGAGATTTCTCCAAAATTATTTTGAGATCGGCTCAGTCCCCCTCGTGAGTTCATGTTAATTAAACAGAAACCTGAAGAGGGATTAACCTGCCTTTTACTCTTCACGGATGGAAATCAATATTCTGTTATGTCTCCACACAGGTCTTATTTTGAACCTCATTATCATTATTAAAACTTTTCATAATGTACTCCGAAAGTGTAACGTGGTGCTACTGTTTTTTTTTTTTTCTTTCTTTAAAGGCAATATTAAGAAATTCCTAAGTGTCATGGACTCATCTCCGAAATTTCATAGGGCATATTTTGAAAGTTATAAAAAAGTATTGAAATCCCATAACTGAGAGAGTTATAAATACAAACAGATAAATCTGAATGGCAAAATTATTTTCCCAAAATTTAGAAACTGGACAAAATATTTCAGTAAATAATCAGTTAGTATAAAATGGAGATAAGATACTTTATCGTCGAATTTACAGTCGTTTTATATGTGATAAGGCTAGCTGATTTCCATAAGCAAATTAGGTCTAACAAGATCATTAATCTTTTAAGGGGTTTTACTTTCTCTCGTTTCTCCAGCCGCCAAATATTTTATTTTCCTTCCCTCCAACGGCAAGAGGTTTTGTAGTGTCATCCTCTGGAACCACATTACAAAAGCTAATTAGGAAAAAGATAAAAATTCAATCATGCCTAAATTTTCATTAGATTAGATTTTTCCTGTTCATCTTCCCATCTTTTACCTTGTTTGTGTTCTGGACATTTTCAGTCATGGTTATAAAAATAACAAACAATATATATCTACTTTTAATACCCTTGCAAATTTAGGTACTATCTAAAATTACTTTTATTCTTCACTAGTGCCTTCTTAAATGATTAACAAATGGTTCTAAGTTTCAGGTTTTTAAGCAAACTCTGTAAATGAGAAGTATTTGCCAGTAATATAACTGGTTTTTATTAAATCCTATTATCATGACTTATTTATCTAAGCTATCATCATTCGTCAGCCTTAAGCAAGTTCAAGGTATCTTTTACAACACTCTATTTTCTTTTGATATTTTTTTCTCTCTTTCTTATTTCATTAAAGTCTTCAATCATTTTCTTTCGTCTGGTTCCTAAGCATCAATTTTTGCTGCAACTAACTGTTTCGAGTAGTGTTATTTCACCCAATATAAAATCCAATTCTGTTTTTGTCTAGTTTCAATCATTTCCAACTATTCTATTCCTTTCTGATACAGCTTCATTTGAAAAAAAAAAAAAAACACCTAATGCCCACTTTTCGGAAGTTCTAAATCTTATGCCTCCTTGAAATTCCAAACCATTATTTTTTAACTCCTTAGAACATATACTCAAACTATTTTCTCGCGAAAATTCTTTTACCATCACTAGTCTTTCTCTTGAGTATATAACCACGTTCATTTACCATGTACCAGTTCCATAGGTTTTTAAACTTATTTTTCTGGTTATATGTTTGTTAATTTGTCTTTACTTGATATCTTCATTTTATTTTACTCGTACAGTCCTATTGTTTTATGAAAAGTTACTCTTCGTGTTAATAGTCTCTTGTTTTTCTTCATATGAATCATTTTACATTTATGATAATAATAATAATAATAATAATAATAATAATAATAATAATAATAATAATAATAATAATAATAATAATAATAATAATAATTTCACTGGAATTACCCACTTTGCACCTCTCTTCTGTAACATTATTATTGATAGGCTCAGAGTAATCACGGAAATATTTTAAACCAATAAATACCCTTTGAGACCCTAAAACAAAATCACCAGAAAAATTTCCTTCCCTTCGTGTACCTTCTTGTTTGCTGACGCTTTATAACTTGAGCCAATCGGCGAGGCTTTAATGCTAACAAATGTTCTCGAATGTCCCGAGAACTAAGTTCTATCGTCACCATTCTTTTATCGTTGATAGATGATTAATTTCCAACTTCATAATAAGCCTGGTCTTTTATCGTAGCTATCTACCCCTTCATAATTAGTAGAATTATATTTTCATGGCTTGCCATCCTTTCCTTAAAGTATTTAAGCATCTATTTTTGGTACATAGTTCTTAATTGTTCACACTATCCAGAGATTCTTTCGATAATCCTTAATTGCTGTCTTATGGTATATATATATTTTCTCTTTCTCTCTCTCGTTCATGTAAGTAATTTATAATTTTTCTTTCCAGTTGACTTTTCATTTCAATAGATGTACTCCCCCCACCTCTCTCTCTCTCTCTCTCTCTCTCTCTCTCTCTCTCTCTCTCTCTCTCTCTCTAGCTTCCTTCTTGCATTATAGAAAATCTTTAAAGAAATTCTCTAACCCCTGGCTACTTCTAAATGATCTTTACATTTGTTACCCTGTCCAAATAATCTCATCTATTGGGTAGATAAAAAAAAATCCATTTTTTTTCTTAAATCTCATTTTGCATCAAACATGTACAAGAGCCTCGTCTTCGTTAGCTGAAATGATTTGTATCATTGTCTGCTTTTGCGTGCACTGAAGTTGGCATTAAATTTTGTATACACGCTATTCTGCCATTAATTTGCCAAAATGCTTCTCCCATGACCTGCCCAAGCAATTTGATTCTTCAATACTTACCTATTTGTCAAATTTCCCATTTTCTCCCAGCTCTTATTCTTTCTGCACAAGTAACATTCTTAATCATGTATGGCTCGCTGCCTTCCCTGTAAACTTGTAAGTAACACTAAATACATTTTCTCATTTTCCTTTATAGAATTATTTTTCTTGCTTCTCTCCTTCTCAGTCTTTTTATAAAAGCAGTATACTCATCTTCTTCTATCTCTAATTTTTACCATCCCGTGTAAACATTATTCTGACTCCTCTAATTCCGTCCTCTAATGAAAGTAACATTCTTACTACCAGAATTGTTCTCCCTTCTGTAGCATCATTATTATACAGAACTTACAGAAACATTTCCCCTCCGGTCCAATAGTATTCCTACTTCTAACTGAATAGTTATACCTTCTATATAACCAATATTTTTTTTTTTTTTTATAACTGATTAGTTTGCTTCTTTTATACGCAAAAATCCTACTGCTTGTATTTCTTTTTACAGCTCTTCCGTATTTCTTATTACAGCTCTTGCATGAACTAAATCTTTCTTGTGTTATATTATTGTTAGCACTAAAACGCACTTCTTATGACAATCCTTTAAAGAAAATGAGTTTAAGGATTTCTCCTGGCATGGAAAGGGTGAGAATTTACCTGCTGTCATTTGAGGCTCTGGAGGAATAAAAGGAAAGTTTGGGAATCCAACCGATGGTTGTGATAAACGTTACCGAAGTGGGATAGGATATTTAAACTTGCACCTTTACTGACTTTTTGAGCATCCTTTGAAGCTTTGTCCCTTTATTTACTATGTGAGAAGGTTATATAGAAGTTGAGGATAATTCGTTACAGTATTTGTGATTCAGTTCCTCTAAGTGAAATTTAATGTAGTGGTTTCTCGATAATATACGTACCTTTTTTTTCCTTTTATAATTTACTGTTGTTCATTTCTAAATCAGAATTCGTTTAATTCATCTTTTAGTTTACATTCACCGTGATGTTTCTTATTGCCAGGACCTGATAATTACAACCAGAAGTTACAATTCTTCATCGTTATCATCATCCATATTTCCCTCTTTGAATCACATCATTCACAACCCAATCATTCTCACTGATCTATTTTAACGTTATTAAAGATCTTGAAATATTCTATATTGATTATTCGTTACGTCAGTATCTGCTTCAACGAAAACTAGACGAGCTGCATCGCAAGAAACTGCTGTTAGAGGTTATAATTGGTTTCTCTACTCGTAACGTGTTTACATGTCTGTTTATTCTGTTCGAAGATGAACTGTTTACAAAGATTTTCAGGACAGCTCTTGATACTATAAACAAACTGATGGTAAATATGGATGATGGTTTAACGCGTCTTATTATTCCGAATGTATATTTTTCTATCTCAGGTTGTATACCGAGGAAAAATGAAAAAATGCTCTTAAAAGTTTCGGAGCAATAAATTTGCAAATAATGAAAACTCATAATTTTCTAATTCTTTCTAAATACAAACCCTAACTAGAGAGGGAACTGCTCAATGTGTGAAAAAAAGAAAAAAAAGAAAAAAAGAGAGAGAGAGAGATTGGTTTAATAACCATACGTTCTGAATTTCATATTACATTCAATACTTAATTTTTTTTTCTCTCGTCACGCAGAAAGCAATCTAGTTTCTTTCTTAGTTGTTTACAATCTTGAATTAGTCTAGAAATAGAACTTATTTTCAAGCGATAAAGTATTTGCTTTTTCAAATCCTCCAATTGCATTAGGAGGTATTCATAAAAAGGAAGGATATCCTTGTAAGCATAAGGTAGAAGTACAAGGTAATGCTCTGAAGCAAAAGGTAGAAGTATAAGCAAATCTTTCTTTCCATATTCATAATGATTACCTTTTACTTGCGAGGATATACTCCAAGAAGAAGTAAAAGGTTGACTCGTGTTTCGGGAGCGCTTAGTTACATGTTGGAACTTGTAAGATTTCATTTGTGCTGTCAAGATAAGAAAGAGTTTAGTATTTATGATACGTATTTAATGCCCTGTTTTTACTTGTATTTAATTAAGTTTACGCATCAGAAAGCACACAGACGCCACCGCGCCTTCCCCAAAGCCTCCCTGGCGACATCTATCCCCCTACCCTTGCATTAAAAGTTCTTTGACCTCTTTTTAGCTCCCACACGCCTTGCATTAGAAGATCTTTGACCTCTTTTTAGCTCCCTCACCCCTTGCATTAGAAGTTCTTTGACCTCTTTTTAGCTCCCACACCCCTTGCATTAAAAGTTCTTTGACCTCTTTTTAGCTCCCCCACCCCTTGCATTAGAAGTTCTTTAACCCCATTTTAGCTTCCCCACCCCTTGTATTAGAAGTTCTTTGACCTCTTTTTAGCTCCCACGCCCCTTGCATTAGAAGTTCTTTGACCTCTTTTTAGCTCCCACACCCCTAGCATTAGAAGTTCTTTGACCTCTTTTTAGCTCCCCACCCCTTGCATTAGAAGTTCTTTGACCTCTTTTTAGCTCCCACACCCCTTACATTAGAAGTTCTTTGACCTCTTTTTAGCTCCCCCACCCCTTAAATTAGAAGTTCTTTGACCTCTTTTTAGCTCCCCCATCCCTTGCATTAGAAGTTCTTTGACCTCTTTTTAGCTCCCACACCCCTTACATTAGAAGTTCTTTGACCTCTTTTTAGCTCCCACACCCCTTTCATTAGAAGTTCTTTGACCTCTTTTTAGCTCACCCACCCCTTGCATTAGAAGTTCTTTGACCTCTTTTTAGCTCCCACACCCCTTGCATTAGAAGTTCTTTGACCTCTTTTTAGCTCCCACACCCCTTACATTAGAAGTTCTTTGACCTCTTTTTAGCTCCCCACCCCTTGCATTAGAAGTTCTTTGACCTCTTTTTAGCTCCCACACCCCTTACATTAGAAGTTCTTTGACCTCTTTTTAGCTCCCCCACCCCTTAAATTAGAAGTTCTTTGACCTCTTTTTAGCTCCCACACCCCTTTCATTAGAAGTTCTTTGACCTCTTTTTAGCTCACCCACCCCTTGCATTAGAAGTTCTTTGACCTCTTTTTAGCTCCCACACCCCTTGCATTAGAAGTTCTTTGACCTCTTTTTAGCTCCCACACCCCTTACATTAGAAGTTCTTTGACCTCTTTTTAGCTCCCACACCCCTTTCATTAGAAGTTCTTTGACCTCTTTTTAGGCATTAGAAGTTCTTTGACCTCTTTTTAGCTCCCCCACCCCTTGCATTAGAAGATCTTTGACTTCTTTTTAGCTCCCACACCCCTTTCATTAGAAGTTCTTTGACCTCTTTTTAGCTCCCACGCCCCTTGCATTAGAAGTTCTTTGACCTCTTTTTAGCTCCCACACCCCTTGCATTAGAAGTTCTTTGACCTCTTTTTAGCTCCCACACCCCTTGCATTAGAAGTTCTTTGACCTCTTTTTAGTTCCCACACCCCTTGCATTAGAAGTTCTTTGACCTCTTATTAGCTCCCCCACCCCTTGCATTAGAAGTTCTTTGACCTCTTTTTAGCTCCCCCACCCCTTGCATTAGAAGATCTTTGACTTCTTTTTAGCTCCCACACCCCTTGCATTAGAAGTTCTTTGACCTCTTTTTAGTTCCCACGCCCCTTGCATTAGAAGTTCTTTGACCTTTTATTAGCTCCCACACCCCTTGCATTAGAAGTTCTTTGACCTCTTTTCAGCTCCCACACCTCTAGCATTAGAAGTTCTTTGACCTCTTTTTAACTCCTACACCTTTAGCATTAGAAGTTCTTTGGCCTCTTTTTAGCTCCCACACCTCTAGCACTAGAAGTTCTTTGACCTCTTTTCAGCTCCCTTACCTCAAGCATTAGAAGTTCTTTGACCTCTCTTTATAGCTCCCACACCTCTAACATTAGAAGTTCTTTGACCTCTCTTTTTAGCTCCCACACTTCTAGCATTAGAAGTTCTTTGACATATATTTCTAGGTTCCATACTTTTAGTATTAGAGGGTCTTCGATCTATATTTTGAGGTGCCTTACTTCTAGCTTTAGAGGCTCTCTATTTTTAAGTGTCTTACCTCTGGCATTAGAGGCTCCTCTTCGCTGTTCTCTCCTGTCTTCTAGTTTTCAAGATTTTATTTCATTAGATTATCTGTTTCTTTCGAGATTTCATTGTCTCTTTTCCTTAGCTCGTCAGTGTTCTTCTAGATTTCAAAAGAGATTTCAGTGCCGCGAGTCCTCACTTCGTCAGATTCCTCAGGGAAATCGAAGGCATTTATTCTTTACCTATTGGGCAATGAGTAAAGAGATGAATACTATCGATTTCTCCGCATACACTATCATGCCAAAGAAAATGACGAGCAACATAATATATTTACCAATGTCGTCTGGATATGTCCTGTTGAAGAACTACACGTCACTCACCGTTCAGTTGAACCATTCTGCCTCCATCCTCATTCCCCGCAATCCATTTTGGCACCGATACAGAGTCTCGTACTTTTTCCAAGAGTCTCCTTTAATAAGACATCGTCGCAAATACCCAAGCAAAGGATCCTTCAAGGCGCATACATTATGATCTTCAAAGCTCAGCTGCCAACGGAAGATCCCGTGTCTTTCTATAGGTCAGGCGATATAAAACGAACGATCGGCAACTTCGGCAGCAACCAAAACCATCTGTGGTTGATGGTGTTCCGAAGACGTTACACATAATTCTTACCGTCAGCTTCCTATTCCGCCAGAACGCGATATTTGTGAGTTAAGTGAAATCCTTCTCCCAGTCATCATCTCAGTTCTTCTTACTCCTATTGACGCGCAATTCCTTGGTTAGATTTCGCCAGCTACATACAAATCATGTGAGGTATTGCAGGCTACGTTTGAAAAAATGAAGATCAGGTCTTCAGAAGTCATTTGAAGCTCGGGGAGGAGTCGTTCAGGACTGCTCCTGGAAATTTCAGTTCTGGAGTCATTCAGAAATCCATGTTAAGTATACGGCTATGTCCTTTGAAGACTTTTGGAAATTCGGGAAAGTTTTCTTCCAAAACCGTTCTGAGATTCCGTTCTGAAGGCATTCAGAATTCCATGCTAAGTCTATGGCTATTTCTTCTGAAGCCATTTGGAAATCCGGGAAAGTTTTCTTCCGATACCGTTCTGAGATTCCGTTCTGGAGGCATTCAGAATTCCATGCTAAGTCTATGGCTATTTCTTCTGAAGCCATTTGGATATCCGAGAAGATTTTCTTCCGAATTCGTTTAGGACTCGCGAAAAATTTCATTCTTGTTTTATAACAACAACAACAACAACAATAATAATAATAATAATAATAATAATAATAATAATAATAATAATAATAATAATAATAATAATAATAATAATAATAATAATAATAATAATAAACTACGTGATTTGATTTATGGATTTGAGTAGAAAAGTTTTGAAGACGCTAACGCTCAACTTTGCAGTTTGAAGGAAACTTGTGTAATTGAGGTTTAAAGCAAACCGAATTGAAATAGTTGGTTTCAGCTAAATTATTTCAGGTTTGGTATTTAGAACAATCTATTTCTGGTACGAATCTATATATATATATATATATATATATATATATATAT
>NC_090725.1:127870950-127875950 GCF_036898095.1 Palaemon carinicauda | reverse complement strand
AGTCCGGCAGAATGCCAGCCAGGGATGTTTCAAATAGGCCACTACAACCCAGAGAATTGAAATTGTAAATGTGATCTGTAATTCCACAAAGGGCAGTATTGGATGTGATAAATGAAAATAAGAGAATTATTATAAATGATCTGTGCATGGCTGATCAATGATTTAATGCACATGACCATGACCAGACCCACATTTCCATCTGTGGTGAGGTTGGCCTCTTCTGAAATTATGATTTTTTTTTTTTTTTAAAGTCTTCGACCTTTATGCTTACATGGAAATTTTGGCTAGATATTGATGAAGATATTTATATCCTCCAGAATTATGAATTTTCAAATATCTAAAGTACTTGATGGCATTTTGCTAATTCAGAATACAAATACTGGTATGTACTGTGGCAGCTTCAATACTTTACTTATTGGATATGGTTCCTGCCTAATAGCTAAATCCTTTTTGGGATGGTTAAGTAAGACAAACAAAATCAGATTTACTTGTTATAAACACCTTTTTCCAGTCAAATGGCTGAGGAAACTGATTAGTTTCCAAACTATTACTGACATCACAGAGCAGCAAATCCTCCTTTTTTTTCTGTTGCCAATTCAGTCTCTCTGGTCGATTGAAAGTATCACAAATCGTCCGAAATATTTCCTAAATATAAATAGTATATGTTTTTCAGGCAGATTTTTTTTCTTCTTTTTTTTTTTTACTAAGACTGTCGTGTTTCATTTTATGAGAATTAAAGAGCCTCTTTTCATTCTAAAAAAGACCCATTGATTCTTTTTTCACAATAGTAATTTCTCCCCTATATCAATATTTCAAATCAGAATCATAAAGTTCTTTTTTTCGCCTAGAAAGTCGAAGATTAGAGTATATTGTTCATCTAGTATTATCATGATAAAAACTTAACACAATTTCAAATTTCATTCATATAAAATTAAGTAGTCTTGCTTCATATACGAAATTAAACTTCCAATTTTAAACGACATTTTCCTTTGCCCATCAGACTGATTAAAGTATCAAATTTTCTGTTGAAATTATAATTAAGTATAGAACGGCGTAATTTATAATAAAATATTGATACATAGTCATTGCCAGAGAAGTGAACGGTCTTTGGTAAATAAAAACAAATTTGTTACTAGTGTACTTATAATTTCTTCCTAATAGACACTCACTGTACGAATGAACACAACTGCCAAGGACACATGTACTTACAAAATCAATCATACCGAAACTTATAAAAACAAAAGCCTAATACAATGATTTTAATAGGTAGGAATAATAAAATCTGATCCTATAAAACGAATTTAGAGCATTAATTATACAAGCTCTTAACTGGAAGGCACCACAAATTATGGTATTCTGTAATTAGAAGTAGTAGACACACCTATATTAAATCTTAACGAACACATGGACATCAGGATCCAAAGTTTATTCAAAATAGAATTCATCAGAACATGAAGAAGCCCAAGGAAAGGAAAGCTTTGAAACTGCCTTGAAAGAAGTTTCAGAGACCTAATTTGAATCTATTACATACCTGTTCCAACAAAATTTCAAGACTTCCCAAACTATCGAAATATTTCTTTTTGGTATATCTTATACGGCTGCTCTAGTAACTTGTAATGCATTAAATTTTTAGATAAAAAAATAATTTGCATCACATTTAAATCAGTCCATATATATATTTTCCAATTGATTTTCCATGGATACATTTTTATAGAAGTTCACAAAAACATTCATACAAACAAATATGACACACACACACACACACACACACACACACACACATATATATATATATATATATATATATATATATATATTCATATGCATATATGTATATATACATACATTTATATACATATATATACATATATATATATATATATATATATATATATATATATTTATATGTATGTATGTATATATACTGTACATATATATATATATATATATATATATATATATACATATATATATATAGATACATAGATAGTTATAGATATCCATATAGATATATATATATATATATATGTATATATATATATATATATATATATATATATATATATACATATATATATATATATATATGTATATATATATATATATATATATATATATATATATGTAAATATCAACCACAAATGGGTTCTAATGTCCAATATACCTTAAGAATCTACATCCATTTAAACAATTCCAGCAGTAAACTACCAATGACTCTACTTCTGGGATGGTACAGTCTGGGAAGATCTGAATGCAATGGATGATCTGAATTATATATATATATATATATATATATATATATATATATATATATATATACATATGTATATATATATATATATATATATATATGTATATATATATATAATATATATATATATATATATATATATATATATATATATATATATATATATACTATATATATATACATATATATATATATATATATATATATATATATATATATATGTATATATATATATATATATATATATATATATATATATATATATATATATATATATATATATACATATATAAATGTTATGCTTAAAGACTTAACTGAATGACGTGGCCTGAAACAGATATCCAGATCAGCAATAAGGAATTTTATAGACCTCAATTTTCTATCCAGCAAACTAAGATGAGCGTAAAGCAGCTGAAGACCAAACGGGAGAATGATACTCGAAGGGATGGAAGAAGAAAACACTTCTTCAGGATACAGTGATCGCCAAAAATGTTTAAAGACTTTATTAGCCAATTTTGTGCAACTGATAAAGAAACAGGCTAATTGTGCTTCTGGAAAGTAAATTTGCAACCAAGAATCACACTTAGAATTTTAAATGAATTGTATTTAGTTAAAAGAGACATTGCAATGGATGCTGAGCCAATGTCCTTGACCTACTTGCAATCATACTTTGAGATTTGTTGGAGTTTACCTTCATTCCCCATAAAATACAGTATGCACTGATTGTGGCTATTTCTCTATTAAGGGATTCAGCAACTGTAAGTCTATATTCAGGAATTGGAATCGATGCAAATAAAGTATCATCATCATTATATGCAACGAGCCTGTTTTTTGTTTTCTAACCCAAATCACATATCATGTGTATATAGTATTAAAAGTAATGGGGCATGAACACTATCCTAGGGAGCACCAAACATTAAGTTCCTATAGCCATTATGATAGCCATCAATATCTATAGTACTCTGCAATATCTTACTTAAAATCTATCAAGTTTGAAAACATGGGCTTCATGATTAACACGGTCAAAGGGAACGCTAAAATCAAGGCCAATTTTATGTACTTCCGTACCACAATCAAGTAATTTTTGTACAGTGTTTGCAAAAGACAAACTGCATATTATAAAACTGAAAATTACTTTCAGCATAACTATTTAGACGTTTTGATAAAAGACATACCAAAACTTTAGAAGATATGGGAGTTATGGAAACTGAGCGGTAAACAGCATTTTCCTAATGGAGTGACATTACTAATTCTCCAACAATTGCAAAAAGAATCTCTTCTTTCTAAATTTCAAAAAATAACAGACAACTTGGAGAAAAAATCAACAGACCTTATGAAAAACAAAGAAAACAAAACATTTGGGTCTACTATACACCTTAGCATCAAGACCAGTAAGAGTGTTCTAACTTCACGGTAACGAAAAGCAAAACTAGTTAGTTTAGCTTTAGGAAACCGGGAATTAGGACTACAGAATTTCTCATTATTCTACTTACGGTTAAACAAATCAGCCAAAAAGGTTGCCTTTTACTTTTGACAGTAGTGAACAGCCCCATCTGTTTTAAATAAAGTAGGAACTGCTAAGGCCACACCAACGACTGCGTATTTAAGGGTAGGCCACCTTTTATGCTCCTGGGTGGTGCCAGAAAGGTTTTTTTTTTTTAATGTTAAACTATATTCCTTTTCAATTGAAGACTAATCACTCTTGAGCAACAACTCTTACCTGAGTATAGTTACTCCAAGTCAAATGTGGTTTGATACATTTACAAAAAGGATAAGCCTCCTATTTTTTCCAAATAATTAGGTATATATATAAATATATACACAGTATATATATATATATATATATATATATATATATATATATATATATATATATGTGTGTGTGTGTGTGTGTGCATATGTATATATATACATGTATATATACAGTATATATATATATATATATATATATATATATATATATATATATATATTACATGTAAATGTGCATACACACACATATATACATAAATGATATATATATATATATATATATATATATATATATATATGCCCACACCTACACACCTACACACAAATCAATTTATATATATATATATATATATATATATATATATATATATATATATATATATATATATATATATATATATATGTATATATATATATATATATATATATGTATATATACATATATTTATATAAATATATATGTATATGTATATATATATATATATATATATATGTGTGTGTGTATATATATATATATATATATATATATATGTGTGTGTGTGTGTGTGTGTGTATGCACATTTATATGTATATATATATATATATATATATATATATATATATATGTGAGCGTGTGTATGTATGTATGTATGTGTGTGTGTGTTATTGGGACACAGGTTCTCTCTATTGCAATTTTCATCGAAGGCGATTGTCTTAGCAGCGTCAAAAAGTTTCCTACAGGAATTCTCGGATTTTCTTATTTTCTTGAAGTCTTAAGATGTTAACCCTCAGGTTAAAAAAAAACGATGATTATTCCTTTTCTTCATAACTTCTGTTCACTACAGAACTGTTTCGACAAAACTGTGACTTTATCATGTAAGTTCCAATCAACATATGTTTTTATTCCTTTTATATATGAGGTTCTACATAAATTATGATTGACTTTTTTGAAAATACATTATATGTAAATATAAAAAGCTGAAAATGTTTCAAATTTCAAAGATCGTTAGTTTATGAT
>NC_090725.1:127728555-127853555 GCF_036898095.1 Palaemon carinicauda | reverse complement strand
TCTATTTTGCTATTTGCGGACTCTTTTCTTTGAAATAGACCATTCTTGTTGTTTGTTTTTTCTCTGGTAAATTCATAGGTGGCTGACCTCGTCTGTGACCGAGAACTTGGAGATGGTGAACGCTTAATGATATATGTGAACGTAATCCATAGATATAAAGACACAGTAACACACTCACACTTATGCAAGAAATAGCACTGCCTATAGTAACCCTTTAGTCCGTATTACTACGCCTGGACTGTCACTGGAGCCTGGAGGAGAACTGAAACGCAAGGACAGCCGCACTGTTGTCATGAAGGGTAGGTCTGTAATTCTTTTTCCAAATTTATCCCGTGAGCCTCCTTCTAACGAGAGAAGGACAGATTCATAGTGAATTGGGATATAATGGCTTCCCATTTGTTTAAAATCTAGAGATTCTGAGTTAACATACGGGAAATTTTAATGGAAGTTGGCGGAAAGCATTGCAATGTTATTAAAAAAGTAATGAAAATTGGTACCACTGAATCAGAATTGCGTCTATCTCACTGGATCGTAGTATGTTAATGGGTCCTTTGACAAGCCGGACAGTACTACATTAGATTCTTCTCTCCGATTACAGCTAATTTTGCCTTTGCCTAGACATACACCGAATAGTCTGGCATATTCTTTCCACATTCTCCTCTGTCTTCATACAGACAACAACATTTAGATTACCAAACAATTTTTCTTCACTCAAGGGGTTAACTACTGCACTGTAGTTGTTCAGTGGCTACTTTCCTCTTGGTAAGGGTAGAAAAGATTCTTAAGCCATGGGAAGCAACTCTTCTAGGAGGACACTCCAAAATCAAACAATTGTTTTTCTAGACTTGGGTAATGCCATAGCCTCTGTACTGTGGTCTTCCACTGTTTTGGGGTAGAGTTCTCTTGGTAGGGGTTACACTCGGCCACACTGTTCTATCTTAATTCTCTTATTCTTGTTATTTTGGAGTTGTTATAGCTTATATATGAAAGATTTATTTTAATGTTATTGTTCTTAAACTTCTCTTGTAGTTTATTTCCTTTTTTCCTTGTCTCATTTGGTTATTTTCCTTATTGGAACCCTTGGGCTTATAGCTTTTCCAACTAGGATTGTAGCTTAGCAAGTAATAATAATAATAATAATAATAATAAAAATAATAATAATAATAATAATAATAATAATAATAATAATAATAATAATAATAATAATGATATCTGCATGCCAACTGGACTAGGAAACCTTTGGCCTTGGACATGTTAAAAGTTCTAAGGTGAGATTGGCGATGTTATGTACTCATCATCCTCATCTCCTCCCACACCTATTGATGCAAAGGGCCTCAGTTAGATTTCACCGGTCGTCTCTATCTTGAGCTTTCTCTTCCTCTTGTTTTGTTAAAGTTTTTATAGTTTATATATGAAATATTCATTTTGGTGTTGTTACTGTTCTTGAAATATTCTATTTTTCCTTGTTTCCTTTCCTATATGCATCATCTCCTACTTCACGCTTCATAGTCCTCAGCCAAGTAGGCCTGGGTCTTCCAACTCTTTTATCACCTTGTGGAGTCCAGTTGAAAGTTTGGCGAACTAATTATTTGTGGGGAGTGCGAAGAGCAAGCTCAAACCATCTCCATCTACCCCTCACCATGATCTTATCCACATCTGGCACTCGAGTAATCTCTCTTATAATTTCGTTTCTAATCATGTCCTACCATTTACCTACCAATATTCTTCTGAGATCTTTGTTCTCAAATCTATAAAATTTGCTGTACATTTTTTCATTGTTATAGCACGACTCATGTCCATACAGATCTCACTAAACTGACATATAGCCTGATTTTTATACGTAATTTCAGGCAATTTGATTTCCAAATTTTACTTAACCAAGCCATTGTCTGATTTGATTTTTTCAATCTTTCATTAAGCTAATATTCTAAAGATCCTGTATTACAGATCATAGTTCCTAAATATTTAAATGATTCCACATCATTAATCATTTCTCCTTCCAATTATATTTAATCTTCCATTGCATATTCCGTTCTCTTCATCGCTGTCTTTCTTTTACTTATCTTGAGCCCAACCTCATGTGATACTTCTGCATTCTGGTAAGCAAGCTTTGTAAGTCCTATGGTGTTCTGCTAATAAGGACAGCGTCATCAACATTCTCTAGGTCCGCCAATTTCCTGTTACCAATCCAGTCCAATCCTCCTCCTCCATCTCCAACTGGTCTATGCATTACAGAATCCATGCGGAGGATAAACAACACAGGTGACAACACATTCCCTTGGGGTACTCCATTGTTCACTAGAAATTCATTTGATAGGACTCCACCTTATTAGATGACATGAAGTCCCCTGGGTAATCACATGATTATTTAGGACAGCAAATAAATGAATATTAAGATTGTATGAAGGGTAGTATCCTAGAAATTAAAATATGTTTGAAAGTATGTATTGAAATACATGTAATCGAAGGTCCCAACGAAAAATATCTGCAAATAATCAAAGGACCACATAGAGTATTAAAATATAAAAGAATATGATACTCGCTAACATCAACTTTGCACTTGCTATGCTCATGAACAGATTTAATCAAATTTACATATTTAAGAGGAACTATATAACGCAGGACTCACCACAAAATTATCCGGTGCACACTATCAAAGACTTTTTCATAGTCCACAAATGCCATCAAAAGTGGATTTCTATATTCTATATATTGGTGTACCACATGTCTTAAAATGAAAATTTGGTCCGTACTACTATCTTTTCGAAATCCTGCCTTTTCATCTCTCAGCTTTTCATCAATCTTTCTCTCTAGTCTCTTTAGAATGAGCATATTTTTTATTTTCATGATAACTGACGTAAGTGTTCTGCCTCTGTAATTATTCAGATCTCCTTTTGTGCCATTTTCACCAACACTCCTAGCTCCCATTCGTCAGGTTCTTCCTCTTCACGCCACATTCTTCGAAATAATCGTGTAAGTATTCTAGGAGTCACTTCATTTTCGACAAATATCATCTTAGCAGTTATTCCATCGTATCCATAGGCTTCCCTTCTCTCTATTGTTTTAATGATAGCTTCGACCTCAACACACTAATTTCATTCATGGGCACATTAAGGTGTTCCTCAGCTTCAGGTATATTAATCAAATTATTCCCTTCATATCTCCTATTCATGACCTCACTAAAGTGTTCCATCCAACGTTTCCTTTCTTTGTCTTCTTTTGTTATAACATACATATCTCTTTATTTATGGGTATATGCTTCTTCTTCTTTGTCCTAGTAGATTTTATTAATAATTCTATGAGTAATTCTTACACTATAGCCACTCCCTGAATTCATAGCTTTGTCATCCTCATCTGCTTTCCTGTCTAAATGTTCTCTCCAATCATTCCTGGCTTTCCTTTTAACTTCACAATCAATACTGGAATACTTAGCATGCTCTATTATTATTATTATTATTATTATTATTATTATTATTATTATTATTATTATTATTATTATTACTTGTTAAGCTACAACCTCAGTTGGAAAAGCAGGATGCTATAAGCCCATAGTCTCCAACAGGGAAAATAGTCTAGTGAGGAAAGGAAACAAGGAAAAATAGAATATTTCAAGAACAGTAACAACACCAAAATGAATATTTCATATATAAACTATAAAAACTTTAACAAAACAAGAGGAAGAGAAATAAGATAGAATAGTGAGCCCGAGTGAACCCTCAAGTAAGAGAACTCTAATCCAAGAGAGTGGAAGACCATGGTTTGATTTTGGAGTGTCCTCCTAGAAGAGCTGCTTGCCATAGCTAAAGAGTCTCTTCTACCCGTACTAAGAGGAAAGCAGCCACTGAATAATTACAGTGCAATAGTTAACCCCTTAAGAGAAGAAAATGTGTTTGGTACTCTCAATGTTGTCAGGTGTATGAGGAAACAGGATTATATATAAGGAATAGGCCAGACTATTCAGCGTATATGTTGGCAAAGGGAAAATGAACCGTAACCAGAGAGAACAATCCAATGTAGTACAGTCTGGCCAGTCAAAGAACCCCATAACTCTCTAGCGGTAGTATCCCAATGGGGGGCTGGTGCCCTTGTAATTTTCATTACTACTTCGAAAACTTTCAACACTCACTTTCTGTCTTTGTTTCCTTTTTATAGTATCCCAAGTATCATTTGATATCCACGGTTTTCTCCTTGTAACTGCATGTCCCAAAACTTCACTACCAATGACTGATATATGTTCTTAATATCTCACCATTCTTCATTAATTGTCTGCTCTTCGTCTCTTAAGGTCTCTAAGACTGCAAATCGATTCCGACATCCAATTGCAAAGGTTTCTGTGTTACATGATATTATTAATGCATATTTCTGCAACAACAACAAATAAAAATCGTAAATCATCATGCTTTTTATTTGCAAGTAGTTGGTTGACCGTGGAACCAGCCACCTGTTGAGATACTACCGCTAGAGTTACAGGGTCCTTTGACTAGCCAGACAGTACTACGTTGGATCATTCTCTCGAGTTGCGGCTCATTTACCCTTCCCCTACACATACACCGAATCATCTAGCCTATTCTTTCCACATTCTCCTCTGTCCTCATACACCTGACAACACTGAGATTACCAAACAATTTTTTTAAAGGGGTTAACTACTGTACTTTAATTGTTCAGTGGCTACTCTCCTCGCGTTAAGGGTAGAAGAGACTCTTTAGCTATGGTAAGCCGCTCCTCTAGGAGAACACTCTAAAATCAAACCGTTGTTCGCTAGTCTTGGGTAATGCCATAGCCTCTGTACCATGGTCTTCCACTGTCTTGGGGTAGAGTTCGCTTGCCTGAGGGTACCCCCGGTCACACTATTCTATCTTATTTCTCTTCCTCTTGTAACTTTTTTTAAAAGTTTTTATAGTTTATATATGAAAGATTTATTCTAATCTTACTGTTCTTAAAATATTTTATTTTAATTGTGCATTACTCCTCATACAGTTTAGTTATTTCCTTATTTCCTTACCTCTCTCGGTTATTTTTCCCTATTGTAGCCTTTGGGTTTATATAATCCTGTTTTTCAACTAGGGTTGTAGGTTAGCTAATAATAATAATAATAATAATAATAATAATAATAATAATAATAATAATAATAATAATAATAATAATAATAATAATAATAAAAAGGCAAATCTAATACCCGCTGATTTGATTGTCATTATTTTCCATACTATATCATAACCTACATGCACGTTCATTAACATATCTCATATTCACTACTAGATCACATTATATCAACATATCATATTTCAATATTATCCACAAGTTCCAAAACTATTTCTTATTTTCAATACACATATTACATCTCGAATGTAGCCTATCATATCTTTACTACAAACTATATCATATCTTCACAATTTCATCACATTTGATTATATATTACCTTTTCAATAACTCATACCAATACTATTTGCTACTATTATCTTGCTTTCTCTACCTACATCGTGCCTCAAATAAAACCATTTTAATTATCTTCAATGTAATATCATATTTTTACTATTCATTTTAATATTCTAACTATTACAATACTATATGTATCATATACTGATATTGTCTTTAAGTAATATGAAATTCTACTGAAGATAATAAAAAATAGTGAAATGAAAATACAATAGTATAGATATAAAGATTAGTAGATAATGATATAAAAACTCACTACTTTATCCTATTTCATATATATATATATATATATATATATATATATATATATATATATATATATATATATATATATATATATATATGGTGTCCGGTCAATTCGTCGACGGCAATTCGTCTTTACTCAATTCATCGTTGCTCAATTGATCGTTACTCAATTTGTCCCCAAGTCAATTCGTCGTTGGGCAAATCGTCGAGTTCAATGATTCATTTTCGCATTTTCGACACTCCTTTTTTTTTGTCTTACATATGGGACCCTTTTTGCTCCCTCAAAAACGATATTGTCTAATGACAATTTTAGTTCAAATGTACTTTTTAAAACTTTTCTCCTTGAAAAAAAAGGAATTGTCTAACGACAATTTTAGTTCAAAATTACTTTTTTAAACTTTGCTCCCTAAAAAAAAAGGGATTGTCTAACGACAATTTTAGTTCAAAAGTACTTTTTAAAACTTTGCTCCTTAAAAAAAAAAGGAATTGTCTAACGACAATTTTAGTTCAAAAGTACTTTTTAAAACTTTGCTTCTTAAAAAAAAAAGGAATTGTCTAACAACAATTTTAGTTCAAAAGTACTTTTTAAAACCTTGCCCCTTAAAAAAGGAATTGTCTAACGACAATTTTAGTTTGAAAGTAATTTTTTGAAACTTTGCTTCTAATATTGTATCTTTTTTAGGAAAGGGGGAAGTTACAATATAAATACGAAAAAAAGTGTAGTGTTTATTTTCAGTCAAATTTATAGTACAAGATAATATATAAGGAAAATAGTAGACAAGTTACAATAAAACTTTTAAAAATATTGGTTAAGCATTTAATTTCTAAAATTTAAGATTGTGTGCGATTGTTTTCAGAAAGGTAATTTTTTGGTTGGGATCATTTATCTCCATGAAATTTTTTATACGCAAAATCATGTCTCTATATTTTTTCTTTTGCATTGGCTCATCTCCTTTGATAAATTTCTGCAGTTTGGGACTATCAAACCTTTCCTCACATTTCAAAATATCTACGAGCTTCCAAATATTTGGATGACTCATATTCACTGTGTCTTTTAGTGCGCTGTGGTAGGCTTCTAAATTATTTGTAGTTCTAGTAATCCCAGACATGCATCTATCCCAAACATTCCAAATAGTTAATGGATATGGTGGTTCAAGACTTCGCCTCCTCTCTCCTCTTCCTCTAAGCGGTCCTATGTAATTATTCTCGAAATAGGAAACTACCGACTGTGGCATATCATCATCATCTACAAATTCCTTCTTGAACTATATGCTTGTACACATTTTGCCCTAAATGAAACAAGCAGCACGCTAAATTTGAGGCAGGAAACGATTCAAGAAATCCTTTATGCGCTGCTTTTTCAAAATCCATAAGTATGCAATCTGGGCCTTCATCCTGCAGCAATTCACTTATTTTGGCAAAAAGTCTATTATATGTGTTTTGGCTATTGTTTGATAGCAATGCAAACAATTGTGGGACATTTAGATTATCGATCTGTACGTGCACTATATATAATTGAAAAAATATACTAGAACAGCATTTAAATGTTCCGTCTTGTACACTTTTAAATGTCTCAGCGCTTCATCACTTGCAAATATCAATATTCTGCTTGAATCTTCGATTCCACTATCAAACTTTAAAAAAATTTCATTAGTGTCTAAGCAAGAGTATTGACTTGGAATGGACAACCCAACATTTGTTTGTGGGGTTGCGGGATAATTAAAATCTGCTTGCCCCCAACGTCTGATATTCTTGCCGAGTTGTTCCAACCGAGGAATTTGTGATAAAGCACATTCGTTTAACTTTTCAACTTCACTAGCAATTATTGAGCGAGGTGCATCACGAAATGAAATTAACTTTGCTTTAATATTTGAGACCACAGTCTTAGCATTTACCTCTGCGGCTGTTGAAGCGTGATTGTGGATACCAACCTTCTTAATCTCTATATAGTTTTCATCAGTATGAAGTCTTGCCTTGCATGCACGATTTTCACACCTCCAGTAGATCTTCAGTCTATCTGCATTCTCCTTATTTTTAGTATATATATAATTCTCTTCATCAACAGCTTTGTTTTTTCCTTTCTCTGAAATTAAAGTCTTGCAGGTAGCCATGTTGTTGGATGGGTGTATTCTTTAGAAGTAACTCTATATAAGTAAAAACCTTTTGTTTCCAACTGTCCAAAACAGTAAAATTATAAATATAACAGTTAATCAACCTAGTGTCTTTTAACTTGGGGACAAATTGCCCAACGACGAATTGACTTGGGGACAAATTGAGCAACGATGAATTGAGCAGGACGAATTGGGCAACGACAAATTCACCAAGGACGAATTGCCCTAGCACCATATATATATATATATATATATATATATATATATATATATATATATATATATATATATATATATATATATATAAATATATATATATATATATATATATATATATATATATATATATATATATATATATATATTTATATATATATATATATATATATATATATATATATATATATATATATATATATATATATGTATATATATATATATATATATATATATATATATACATATATATATATATACATATATATATATATATAATTATATATATATATATATAAATATATATATATATATATATATATATATATATATATATATATATATATATATATATATATATATATGTATATATATATACACACACACATATATATATATATATATACATATATATATATATATATATATATATATATATATATATATATATATATATATATATATATATGTATATATATATGTATATATATACATATATATATATATATATATATATATATATATATATATATATATATATATATATATATATATATATGTATATATATATATATATATATATATATATATATATATATCTGTGTGTATATATGTATATGTATATGTATGTATATAAATAGTCTGGCATATTCTTTACAGATCCTCCTCTCTCCTCATACACCTGACAACACTGAGATTACCAAACAATTTTTCTTCACCCAGGGGGTTAACTACTGCACTGTAATTTTTCAGTGGCTACTTTCCTCTTGGTAAGGGTAGAAGAGACTCGTTAGCTATGGTAAGCAGCTGTTCTAGCAGAAGGTGACTCCAAAATCAAACCGGCGTTCTCTATTCTTGGGCAGTGCCATAGCCTCTGTACCATGGTCTTCCACTGTCTTGGTTTAGAGTTCTCTTGCTTGAGGGTACACTTGGGCACTCTATTCTTTCCAATTTCTCTTTCTCTAGTTTTGTTAAAGTTTTTTATGGTTTATATGGGAAATATTTATCTTAATGTTGTTGCTATTCTTAAAATATTTTATATTTTTCCTTTTTTCCTTTCCTCACTGAGCTATTTTCCCTGCTGGGGCCCCTGGGCTCATAGCATCCTGCTTTCCCAATTAGGGTTGTAGCTTAGCAAATAATAATAATAATAATAATAATAATAATAATAATAATAATAATAATAATAATAATAATAATAATAATAATATGTATATATACACTGTATATATGTATATATATGTATATATATTTGTATGTATATATGTATATATATATATATATATATATATATATATATATATATATATATATATATATATATATATATATAATGTATATATATATAAATATATATGTATAATAATATGTGTGTGTATAAACTCCAATATTATATCATATAACAAAACATATCTATAGTGAATACCATTACAATAGTACCAGTACCACTATATAATTCTACCACTGTGTACAGCAACTGCAAAACTTACTATTACTCAAGATGCTATTGCTTTGTTGAATTTTCTAATTTGCATGATTCAACCTGGTATAATCCTCCCTAGGTCTATTAGGGAGACCTCTCTGAATAGGGATGGAATTGCGTTCTACCTTAGTTTTCGTTTCTCGTTAACCAGTTTATTTTCAAACTGATTCTTTTCAAAGTGCTCCTGTGAAGTCAAAAATTATTATAAGAGGCCAATGCTGCAATAAAAAAAAAATGTCATAAAATACTTAAGACGATTGACAAAGAAACAGTAAAGATACTGCCATGTCCTCATAATGTTGTAGTAGGCTTAATTTGGTTTCCAGTAGCATATAGGGTAGGAAACATTATAGAGAAGAAGTTAGGCTATAATCATATGAAGAATAATAGTAATAAATGGAGTATGCAGATGCAGAAAACACGAGGAAGAACACGAATTCTTATTCAATAAACGCAGAATCCTATATGAATAACCATAATTAACATAATAAGCACACAGTAAACAAAAGTTGTGAAATATTTGACAATTCTATCAAACGCTAATTTATTTTCCACCTGCTTCGCTTCTCTTATCTCTCAATTTATTTCCCTCTTAGTTTCTTCAACTTGAAAGGTAACTAAAGCTCTATTAAAACCTAAAATAATCATCCTACAATAATACAATCTTATAAGCTTCAATTTTTAAATATGATAACTATCCTTTACTCAAATATGGTCTTACTATGCATTATTAGACTTCATTCGGTATTGAGAGAGAGAGAGAGAGAGAGAGAGAGAGAGAGAGAGAGAGAGAGAGAGAGAGAGAGAGAGAGAGAGAGAGCTGGATATGCTTGACTTTCGTACAATGGCTGCTGGTGTCAAAATGGCACCCAATTTTGAAGTTGGCGCTACTTTTGTTTTTTATTGGTAATTTGGTTAGTAATGACGTCAGGCTCAAATTCAAGGCTGGGAGTCGAAGCAATGTTTCTATTCCTGCAACAATTTTCCATTTGGGAGAGGTTGTACTTGCAAGTACCTTTTATATCTTCAAATTTTGATTTTGAAGGTTCATAATCAATCCTCTCTGTTCTAGAAAGATTTTCCATATCCTTGGTGGTTTATAAGTGACAATGTGGCAAACCTGTTCTGTAAAGGAATCTGGGCTTCTTTCTATGGTTGGTGTTTTTGGATAATAGTGCTATTTGCAATTTCAGATACCATAATCGAAATACATGTGCTTATATAATGGCTTACAAGTAACAGCAAAAAATACGACAATGCTATAGTTTTGTAGACCTCAAATAGGCAGACACCGAATTTGTGCCTGGTGAAGCTATAGGAACAGAATTCTCCAGATAGTTTGCCTTAGAGGGATTTGATGATGAAGAGGTGACGTTATCATTACTCAAATTTAGCATCTTCAAAATAACGAGCAGTTTTTCTAACTATTGGTTAAATCAAGTGGACTGGAATCTACGCTAGAATAAGACGAGCCTTGGGCATTGTTGCTACCTAAAAGTTTTTTCTAGCTGCACCAAATGTAATTTGATAGTTATCAGCTTCTCAAATATACTGTAGCTTATCTCGAGTTCAGATAATGAGCCCCCTTACAGTGAAAAGAAAATATGTTTGCCATACAATATGCAGATAGGTCATGGAACTTTTAGCAGGTTAAACATCTTTTCCAAAAGGTGTGTTTGATATTGACAAGGAAAAAGTCGTAGCTTTTATAATATAGTATGGGGTGAGGATGAAATTTCTTGACTGGAATGTTTACGTGTCAAATTTTTTATAGTTTGGTAGGAATGCTGTAGTAGATACTAGTAAGATGGTATTTTGGTACCTTCTAGTTTTCTAGCTTTGAAAATTGTTGAAAGACACGTCTTGAGTAAATAATTTTCTGAGAACTCGTAAAGATCCATACTGTAGATTATTCCTTTATCATGGTTAAAATTTAGGTTACAAAACACTCTTTCAATAATATCAGGTTACCTTGTGGAATTGTACTGACTTTCTTTTCTAGGCACTTGAATCCCTTAACGATATCATAACACCCCTCCGTTTATAAAGCGACATACCAAATAGGTTCAGGTGTGATCGCTGGGGGAACCTTGTCACAAGACAAGAAATATTTATATGGGTTAGATTATTTGGATAATGAAACAAATAACAATGAGACGACTGCAGGCACAAAGACGTTGCTTTGAGACCTCGATGCTCTGAGTTTCTCAATCAACATTAGCCAAGAGTTGTGTCTGGTTGGCGTTATTTTTTTATGATCCGTCATATTGCTGAGTCAAGTCTCTTTCCTGCAGAGCCGGAGGTGGAGAGAGCGCAGTGGCAGATATAGCAATTGTGGCCATTAAACAATAACAGCCACCCCTCCTTAACACAAGTTGATATCCATGGTACCATCCACCCCAATGCCCAACTTAAGGAGATTCCAATGAAGACGCAGTTAGTTTGTTGTTTTCAGTCCTGTTGGAATAGGCAGATCCTGGTCTTATTGATTTTACATTACATACAATGTAGTCTTAACCTTTGCCATCCTTGCTGTGTCTCTCTGTATTGCCAGACCCCTAGTGGCTAAGTAGCTTGGTCATTTTTTTCATGTATACAGAATGAGCACTTGAAAGATTTAATTATTTCTGTTCAACTTAATAAAATATGACTTTAAACATTTCCAGTGAACTTTAACGCTAAAGTAGATATTCAAATTACGTGCTCAGTAATCTTTGTGAATATTTTCTTTTTTTAATTAAAAAACTGTTGAAAAAACACTGATTAAACTCTGTCATTATTCTCGTCTCCCACATTATTATGTCTTGGCCCTACAAGGCCACACCACAAATTGGTGGCAGCAGTGGGACTTCTTATTCAAAAGTTTCAGTTAAAAGAAAAATATATAACGACTAAAAATGAGCGTTCTGGAAGAACCACAAAATGTGATGATTACGATTCAAGAAGACAACCTCGGACGTATACATCATTATATAGGGCCCAAGGGAGAAATGATTTGTCCTGGAGGAGCCAATGTCATGGGAGGACTAAAAACCAGAGGGAGTATTAAATAGTAGTCCTATAAGTGAAGACGATGGATTCGAACATCGGCTAAGAAGAGGCGGTCAGTTGAGTGAGTAAGTTACTTTTCCCCCACTGACAGAACATGTGCCAGTTTTTCAGGATGTAGTACTTGAAGAAGGACATCGTTTCCTTTCCATCGAAACATTTCTAAGTACAATAGAGGCAGTGACGTCAGAAAGATGCTGGACCGATAGACAGAAAATTGTCCTGGCGAAGCAAAAAATTCGAGAAGATGCACATAGAAAAGTGAGGAAAGATCCAGAATTTATCAACCCAATTACGTGGGGAACGTTCAGACGGCACCTTCAACAGAGGTTATGCCTAAGTACGGCCAATCTACACGACCATTTGTACAATTATGTCCCAACCAAAGTGTGATCCGCACTTTAAATTTCTTACAAGAATTGCTGCAGCGTTGGAAGACTTTCTGGATGGCCACGAGGCCTTGTAGGACATTAATGATCCTTGATTGAGGTAAACGATGAAATTCCAACTTTCTGCATACACATGGGCACACTGTATCAACCCATACCCATAGAGAGGGCCATTGAGAACGTGGGGACATTAATGTCGGGTGCACCCATCGAAGGAGATAGAGAAGAATCTCGTTCTGGAGGACATAATCGACAGCAGCAGACACCTTCAACACCATCGTCATCGAGTCAATCGTCTGGGAGCGCTCCAAGTATCATGAAGAAACCGTTGGGCCAAGGGATGAAAAATAAGTCGCAGATTCAGAAGAGGCTTCAGTGTTTCAACTGTGGAAAGTGAGGACATTATGCCCGCCAATGTAAATTGGCTTGAACCCCGACACGGGAGCAATAGCATCGCCACTGGCAATAGAAGGACCAGCACCCAAGTATGGAGCACCACCCTACAACCCCAAACCCAAGGTGGCTTTTCTGCAGGCCTTCCCATGGTGGAGGCCTCCATCGTCGCATCCGCCGCCTGCAGCATGGTAGACGTCGCCCGCCCAAGGACAATCCCGGGCGGTGACAGCGGCATCAAGAATAGACCAATAGGAAGAAGACAGAAGACAGAGCACCAGCAACCTGTCATCAAAGTTAAGTTCCCATCAGGCTTTAAAAACTGTTGATAGATACCGGGGCATTTGTTGCTTTTATTATTGAATCACATATTACGGTCACTCAAGTTCAGAATGAGGTTCCTTTAAAGTGTCAAGGGTTTGGAGGGAAAGAAGTTTTTATCAACACTCTTTGTTCATAGTCATTCAAGATAAGCGACGAGACACTCATTCATGATTTCTACGTTGTCCCTGAGTTAGGGATCATGGGCAATAATGTCATTTTTGGATCAGACGCAATCTGGTTACTTGGGTTAAATGTACTTTCATGTCCCGAGGGATTATATGTAACTTGGAGGGATTGCTTCCTACCCATTGGAGGGAAAGTTGCATCAGTAGCCCCCATAGTAGAACCTGTTACTAATGTTTCTGATAGGTGTGAAGTTCGACTTTCAACAAGAAGTGTGTACTGATCCTTGTTCTGCTATGTTAATTAAGGTAAATGTGAGTAACAAAGAATTCAAGAATGGAATTGACATTCTTATGCCCCATGTTGATATTGAAGATACTTGATTTAGATTCAGTAGTTCAAATCGTGAATGGAAAAATTAAAGTGTTGTTTTGTAATTTTGCCTCTATACCTACTTAGGGATAATATGCTAATTGCATGTGTTGAGAGGAATGTTAATCTAGTGTTTAACACTGCCATTTAGCAACATACCTCATCGGAACGTGCATGCGCTTCAAAGAATCTGGGAATTAGTTTAACACTTGATAGATATAATTTTAAAGTTGCGCAAATTTTGGAAGAATACTAAGATGTATTTGTAATGAGTAATGAACTGCCTGGATATTGTGACTTTATGCCTTTTCACATTAACATGGATGACAGTCCGCTAGTCATAACTTATCCTTATTGAGTGTCTTTTGCATATCAGGCTTAAGTAAATAGACAGTTAGCAGAGATGAAAGAGAATGGAATAATCTCAGTCTTTGAATCTCCCTAGCGATCTCCTATCGTAGTTGTGAATAAAAAGTCTGGTGCTTTACGTGTGTAGATTACCGTAAACTGAATAATGCCATGAAAGTTGATTTTTTTCCTTTGCCGTCCATTGAGAAAATTCTATGTAAGGTCAGAAACAATGCTCTGTTTTCGACCCTAGATCTGAAATTGGGGTATTACCCAATTGCACTTAATCCCAAGAGTAGAGAAAAAACTGCATTTGTTGCTGGTGATTCATTGTATTCCATTAATACTTTACCCTTTGGGTTAAAGAATGTGCCTGCGCATTTTTCACTTGTAATGATGAGCGTATTTTCTGGTTTGGTAGGAAATGCTGTGTTGATTTATTTAGATGATATGATTATCTTGAGAAACACTAGAAGAACATATAGCTAATTATGTTAACGTACTCAAGGCTCTGAGACGTCATAATTCAAAGGTCAACTTAGACAAGTGTCAGCTGTTTCAGCCAGAGGTTCAATTTCTAGGCCAGACCATAACCTCCTCATAATCTTCATCGTACATGTCAAAGCACTTAGGCATAAAGTCAAATTCTGAATCTGAAATGGTTTGGATGTCATACAATTTTACATTGAAAGAAAGACCAGACACTATCACTTTCATATTCTCGAATACATTTCTTGCTTTACAAGACTCCGCAAAAGAAATACAATATAAGCATCGCATTTTTCCTTATTTCCAATTTCATTCTCTCATTTCCTTCAAAAAGTATTAGAAGAGTATAAATAGCTTGATAATTATCATTTGGGGAAATTCCATTAAAATATACGACAACTTTATTAATTTTATTTATAGCTCTTTATATTTTTAGCCTCTTGGCAATGTAGGAAAAATGGAACAAAGTGTTCCAATGTGATAAAACTTGAGATATGATTATTAGGAGAGTTGCCATTTTTGGAGCCTTAATCATTAATGGAAGGGAGAGTTATGGGCTGAGTAAAAACGTCAATAAATTTTTCCTTAGTAAAAGTAGAAGAGGTCATCAACGTTGGGGGGCCGGGAGATCAGCATATCTAGGGGATGGTGAATCATTTGCTGAAAAGTCCATATTTAGGTTTGCTTTAGTCTGTTTATTTGTTTTTTATCAAATTGAGAATCTTAAGAAAGTTTCATACGTTGGTAAGAAAGTTTACATTCTCTACCATCGCCTATGAGTATGAGTAAACTTCCCAGATAGTCCACCCCATATCCTACCCGTGGAATGGCACTAAAACATATACAAAGGTGTAGGTGTAAACTATACTTACCTATTAGGACTGAGATCGTAAAAATATGGAATAATAGCCTAATGATAAGTTCCCAGAATACCGTAAGCCAAGAATCCTACCCCCAAGGATTGGGTCCCCGTGAATTCTGATGACGAATCCCTTGAGAACAGCTCAAACAAAAAAGTCTAAACCATCTTCAGGCTGGCTGAGGTCATCCAATGCATTTACATTTAGCTTTAGATGTAAATACCCTCCCAACCATAATCCATTCTCCCTTACATCTCAATGGATTGTGATGAATGTGGAAATATCCGTCATTCACAAAAAAATTATTGTAAAAAATAAGGGTAATATTATCCATAGGAGTCTGAACATCAAGATGGAAGAAAGCTTATATAATCAGAAGGAGATATATATATATATATATATATATATATATATATATATATATATATATAGAATTGAAAAGTAGAAAACATGTATAGAGAGAAATTTTAGAATTGAAATGGGGAGGGGGTGGATGTTTCTTCAGTTCTAATGCCCTCTCGCCAGCCACAAGGCTTCTGTACCACCCGTGTGTCACACGATCGTACATAGTAACTACATTTCTCTTTGTTGTATATGTTATCCTTTGTATCTTCTCTCTCCCCTCGCACTGACAGCAACTTGCATGAACCTGTCTGCCTATTTCTCATTGTTAACTGTTAATAGAACCAGTTGCCGGTTGGACAAGAAATAGCATGTTGTATTTCGTGACCTTCTTGCCGGGACCTTGTGTGTATATATACTCGATGTGTCTATAATAAACTACTCAGTTGCGTTCATCTCGCTTTTGAGTCACAACCTACTCTTGGCCCGTCACAATTCATTACGGAAAATTATTCTCTGTTGACTTCTGAATGACTGCTTCAATGCATGCTCTCATTGTGAGTTTTTTCCGTTGTTAACTGTTAGAATTTGATCTGTTAATGCTCTTTTAGTCTGCTATTTAGCCAAGATAATCTTGTCATTGAGAAATCTAAACACATGGTGTCACACGTAACAAATATTTGAAACCCCCTTTTGGGGTCATGTGAACGACCTCTTTCTGCTGCCGTCGCATGAGAATAGGCACAACCTCATCTCCCAGTGGCGACAGAGGTCTGTTGCCCTTTCATTTCTGCTGACGAGGACTTTTCTCTGTCTCCTCTTTGTTCTTACAAAATGGTGGTAAGGCTACAGCCAGGAGACCGGTGTGAACTGCTTGGTAACAGAACGGTCTCCTACCTCGACACCCCTAGAAAAGATGGCACCTACCCTAGGACGCCAAAGGACCATGTCTTGATAGTCAGCCACACCTAGGAGCAGTTCGAGGAGAGCCATGACCGAAGGCTCATGTCACTCCGTTGTGCTAAGGGCACCCAAGCTAAGCTGTGATTTGGACTTACAGATTTTAGTGCTATGTAAAGTAACCTTTAAAAACTAGTCTCCTTGCTGTAGTCTTGCCCGGGAATTATGATGTAAACTCATTGAATGTGCGAGCACTTGTTAATGATTATTGAGAAAATATAACATATAAATAATGTTTTAAAGACGCTACCCAGAATTTTGGACTTAGAAAAATTATTGAAGTGCTCAAGATTGATATTGTAAAATTTTTATTGAAATACATGTAAATTTGAAAGATCAGATTCGCCTCTGACTTATCCCGTCTCTTGAAATTAAAAACGTTTAGAAATAATTTGTCTGTGTTAGGACAATGGTTTTTCTTTTAACTGAATAACTTTGCACACATTACTTGACCAAAGTTATGATACAGCTCCAGGGGAGTAGGTAAGAATATTTACGAGATGAGGAAACCAAATGTCTAGAACTGATCTGCACATTGGACTTAGTACAGATGTTTGAAAAAAGAAATGAAACTATGATAGACAACACACAAATAATGGTGATTGATATGATAAATATAACAAGTATTTAATATTGTCCGAAATCTTACAAGGATTTCGAACAAAACCCCATAAATAAAAACCGTCGAAATCAGTATTGAATTAGTAAATATTAGAATTAAGTGTAGGCCTACTACTAACAAATTCATATTATTTTCATCATGCTATTTGGTTTAAACTGAAATACATTGAAACATGACAAGGATTTCGAGCAAAACACAATTCACTTGCTAAATGTTGAATTAGTTAATATTAGAATTAAACATGTTACTAACAAGTTTTTATTTTATCCATATACCATTTGGTTTAACCTGAAATGCAGTTCCATAATCCTTAGTCCTATATACAGTATACGTGTTTGGTATAAAGAAATAATAACTTTTCAACCTCTCCTCTCTTTAAACATGTTGCACTTTGATATCACTATTTGTATTGCTAATTGCCAGATCAACTGACTCCCCATGCTCACATAAGATGACCTTCTCAAACCACACCTGAATCTTAAAAACCCGAAAGAGATTAAAGTAAAGCTGTCTCATAAAAATGACGATTCTTTATGTCGCCCGGATTGTCAGATCTTCCAAGAGAAACACGTGCAGCTAGATTCCGCTGCCAGTATACACCTACTTTTGCTTAATCGCTCGTATTCTCAATACTTCAATTAAATCTCTACCCTTTTCGTAATCCAAATCTCGGACACCATTTATCTCACGTAAATGTTTACCTGACCTTTGACCCTCCAAGATTAGTTATAGCCCCTCCCGTCCCTTCAGGCCAAGGATTAAATCCATCTGCATCAGCACTTCCCCTTTGTAATCAGTTTATCATTCCCGTGACAGCTCCGTTTCCTCAAGCTAAATTTCCTGACTCATAACTTTAAAATCTGAAGACCCTCCTTTCTTGGCATTGTCCACCCAATCATCTCTTCTCATTCCAGACAGGACGCCATTTGGTTCACTGTGCCCAATGAACACATCCTTGGGTGCGCCTCACAACTTCACTCCAAAGAAGATGCCCTCCTCCCTCCCTCCCTCCCTACCCAAAGTGGGACATTACCTGGGACTGGAAAGGCAGAACAGTTATAACCATCACACCGAGAGAAGCTACAGCCACCACAACAAGAACTATTATATCCACCATACCAATAACTTGTTCAACCACCTTAAAGAAAGAATCATACTACAAAACATTTTCAAACTCCATTGTGTTAAGTGAGAACCAGTTGAACAGCCGTGAAGAAGACTAAATTTATTTCGATTAATAATAACTTGTTTGTACTTAAGGAAACCAAGTTAATAAGTCATTCATCCCTGCAACTTTACTTGCTCCTTGTGAAAGTGATTGTGTAATAAGAATAATAAAATCAAGCAAACTAATGTTCCAGTGCATATTTCTACCCTAACTAGATAACTGAAAGCTCTTCAAGTGCACCATCCCCCCCCCCCACCACCACCGTTATATCTGCGGTTAATGAGATGTTGGTCCTTCGATACCCCTTGTTACTGATCTACTGAAGTTTGAGGACCAAGGGTGTGCCCTCTTTTGATAGTGGGGGAAAAAGTGACAGCCTTTTTATAGGCCCTTAAGTGCTAGTCCTCAAGAACATGGTGCCGAAAATTCCACCACAAATATACTGTAACTGCATAATTGATATATTAATAAGTTTACAAATTTATAGCTACCATTGCTCGTAATAATACCTGCAAAATATGATTGAAAATGCAAAACCTAAGAGATTTAATAAAATTCATAAATTGAATATATAACTAATAAGAATATATTTCTTACAGCTGGTGAAACTGTGCTACTTTAGACATGAATGCTGGAACGTCTAAATAGAAAGAAATTAATACTGAACTAAAATTTTTTATTGAAAGTTATTAAATTTCTTCGTATCTATAGCTACAAAATATTGCTATTACCATAATGAGACCAGCTAAACATTGATAGCAAAATCTTATAAGACTTTATTTCTATTCACTATAATAAGAAACTAATGCTAGCTTACAACATTGCTGGTTCAGAAAAGAAGTATGTTGACATTATCGGCAGAATATATAGATTACTTTAATTTTGTGTATGATGTCTAAACGTGTATAACCTTTAAGTAATCTCTCCTAACAAATGAAAACATCAGTTCATTATTATTACTATCATTATTCTGATATCTAAGCTGGGTAAAATCTAAAAGGGTAACAACATTTAATATAGGGCAATTAGAAGTGTAGATTTTTCCTTAAGATAGACATATCTTTAAACTTCTTGAAAATCTCGGCAGACCCATTTTTAGTGTGATAAAATAGGAAATTGATGTTCCTTAAAAGAGGATATAAAAGCCAGAATGACATCTTGAGGTAGATTTCATGTTGTCAATGAAACACAATCAATGTATGTGGAATACCAAACACAGTTGCTGGAACGTTGGCTTTATTCGGCTTAAAGTTGTGGCAAGGTGTTGACCAAGCTGGTACAGTGTTAGGGACTCAATGTTGCCAAGCAAGCATACAAACACCAGCAGTCACAGTTACCAATTCACATCACATTCACCCCCACTGAGAAGAAGAATACACAGTACAGTACACATTCGCATCATAACAAAACATGAATTCACTCAGATTTCACACCAACTGCAATTATTCTCACATCGCATTTGCATTAAAAAGCTCACCTTATTGGCACTAGAAATTTCATATTCACATTACAAAACTCATTAGTACTTATTTTATTCGATAACTGGGCTCATCTCACTTACATAAAAAAAAACACATTGGTAACAATGGGCCTTATAACTACTAATTCATTAATGAACACATTGACATAAGGACACTTACCACCCATACTACTCCCACTCATCTAGGACAAAATCTGAGAGATAGCCAGGAGGACGCCTGGTGCGACTTGTGCGTTGAGGCCCCTCTGAGGTTGGCGTTTCTGCAGGTGTTCCTTTCGACGGTGCCTTTCCTGGGGTGGGCGGTGGTTCTGTGGTTTGTTGCGGTTCAGTTGCAGGCTCCCTTCCCTGGACTTGTTCTGTATCCACTCGACTTCTTTCCGTTCTCTGGCTGGGGTCTCCGGGTGGGAGGGGGGGTTCCTTGATTGATGGGAGTCTTACCATTCTCTCACATGTTGAAGATGTGACGGCTTCCTTTATCGTGACAGGTGTTTGGACTGAATACTTTAGCTGCAGGAGCCAGGTGACGAGTCGACACAGTGGATTCCTTGCCGTCTTGGTGCGCAACACGAACCCATTGGGGGTTGACATGCAGGAGTCTAACTTCCTTGACCTCAGGTTCATACTTGGATTTCCGAACCGTTTTCTTTAGAAGAGCTTGCTCATTTTCTGTCATCCACGCCTGTCCGTATGTTGCTTTCCTGGGGTGCAAGAACATGCGCTCATGCGGTGTTTGGTTCGTAGCGACGCACAGAAGGGACCTCATGCTGTGTAATGCTTGATCCAAGACAGCCTCCCACATTTCTATAGGGAGGAAGAGAGAAGCGAGAGCTAACCTTACGGTGTGCCACAAAGTTCCATTGGCTCTCTCGATCTGGCCATTGCCACGGGGGTTATACGCAGACGAGTAGCTTGTAGCCACTCCACGGTCATGAAGGAACTTTTGGTACGGTGACGATACGAAAGCAGGTCCCCTGTCTGAATGAATGTACGAGGGCAGGCCTCAAGCTGAAAAGAGAGTAGACAAACATTTAATGGTGGTACTCACTGAGGTGTCTTCTGTTGGAAAGGCGAACGGAAATCTGCTGTACTCATCGATTATGTTGAGAATGTATCTGTTCTTTGTGGTGGACGGCATCAGACCTTTGAAGTCGATAGCCAGACGCTCGAATGGCATGGTGGCTTTTATCAATGTTCCTGTTTCTTTGGAGAACTTAGGTTTGACCTTAGCACAGGTTTGACATTTACGTATGACAGTCCGAGCTTCTTCAAAGGTAAAGGGTAAGTTTCTCAGTCTTATGATGTGGGTCATCCTTCTGATTCCTGGATGACACAGGTGCTCGTGAAGCTGAGTCAGCTCGTCTCCTTGAGTACAGGTAAGTGAAGCCACACATCCCGAGGCACGAGAGAGAGAGCGTCTGCTACTTGGTTCTTTGATCCAGGTCTGTATGTGATGTCGAAGTTAAAACAACTCAGTTCCAACCTCCACTGCATTTTTTTTCATTCTTGATTTTGCCATGGTTCTTGGCGTCAAACATGAAACGCACCAATTGCTGATCAGTTATGAGTCTAAATTTACGTCCTAGCAGAAAGTGTCGCCATTTCTTGATGGCTTCTACGATAGCACATGCTTTGCGTTCCACTGCCGATTGTCGTTTCTCCGATTCTGAGAGCGAGCGAGAAAAGAAGGCCACCGGTTTTCCTTCTTGTGTCAATGAGGCTGCAACGGCGTCAGCAGAGGCGTCTGTTTCGACTACAAAGACTGCTTCGTCATCTATAGCAGCAAGTGAAGCTTGAGATATTTCATTCTTTAGTTCTTCAAGTGCTTGTTCTGCGGATTTGGCCATCGGGAAAGTTTTCACTTCAACTAAAGGTCGAATTTTCTGGGAGAAATTCAGTACCCACTTCGCATAGTGGGATGAGAGTCCTAACGTTCTTTTGAGACTAGGGGTACTGTCCGGAGGGTTCATCTCCAGCAACGGACGCATTCTCTCTGGGTCAGGTAGGACTTGGTGATCATTCACTACATGGCCCAAAATTGAGATTGATGTTTGAGCAAAAACACTTTTCTTGTCATTTATGGGAAGTCCATACTTCAATGCCGTTTCTTGAAAGCGTTTCAGATTTCTGTCATTTTCTTCACGTGTGTGACCGCAGACCGTGATGTCATCTATGTAGGCGAACGTACCTTCTAGTTGTTCCTTACCAATAATTTCGTCGAGAACTTGCTGAAAGCAGGTAGCCCCGTTGGTTACTCCAAAAGGCAAACGTGTGAATTCGAACAGCCTTCCATACGCTTCGAACGCCGTGAATTTCCGATCCGCCACGTTCAATGGTATTTGATGATATGCTGCCTTCAAGTCTATGGAGCTGAAGTAGCGGTAAGTAGAAATTTTTCTCAATCATCTCGGTGATCCCTGGAACAGGATAAGCAATTAGGTTGGTGAATCTGTTTATGGTTTGAGAGTAATCTATGACCAATCTTTTCTTGTCACACTGATCGGCGACTACCACTTGAGCCCTCCACGAACTGCGACTCGGTATGATGATGCCTTCCTCTAGCAGCCTTTTTACTTCTTTCTTGATGAACTCGGAGTCCTCTTTAGAATACCTTCTGGATTTTACCTGTATCAGGTGACAGTCGACTGTCAGATTGTCGAAGATGGCTGGCGGTTCAATTTGAGCCACTATCAGAGCACAAGGTGACTGGATGCTTAGCTCCAAAGGTGGTAGAGTTCCACCAAAGTCTACGCTGACTTGCTTGTGTAACTGTAGAAAGTCATATCCCAAAACGACTGGAGCCACGCAATCATCCATCAAGTGCAGACAGAACTCTGGGTATACTCTTCCACTTACGGTTAAATCGTAATTGCAACACTTGTTAAGTTTCATTGTCAGTTTGGCATTAGCCATGGTTATGCTGCAGGCTGAAGAACGAGTCACTGAGTTCATAGCCTTAGCTACTTTGGCATCTATAAAGCTTTCAAATGCTCCAGTGTCGACCAGCCCGTCCAGGGCCTCGCCTCCATTCAGTTCTACAGGTAGGACAGTTCTGTAAACACTTCGTAGTGCAGGAGAAGCTGCAGCCACCGCAGCCCCTGTCATGGAAGTAGGAGTGGACTGTGGGAGGGTGTCTGGGACTATTCCAGCTACAAGATTAGAATTAGTTAATTTACCATCATTGTTCCATCGTTTTCTTTGCAACTTGCAGACACGAGCATAATGACCTACCTTCTGACAGTTGGAGCATGAGGCTTTCTTGACTGGGCAGTGGGCTCTGGGATGTAGGGATCCTCCACAAAAGAAGCACCTCTGACCGCTGACGGCGGCAGCACACTCACTAGGATTCGGGGAGTCACTCATTTCGATCAGAAAACTGTTGGGATCCGTTTCGGGTTTTGCCTGATCATCCATCAATGCTGCCACTGTGGTATTGGTTTCACTTGCATAAGACGCTGAGTGCAGTTGAGCCATTTCCAGTGCACGGGCTTGTTTCACAGCTGTGGATAAGTACAAGGATAAGCTCTCTAACAGCCTCTGTCGGATTGCATTAGATGCCATACCCGTGATGTATGAATCTCTGATGGCCAGTTCTTCAGCCTGAGCGGCTGTACAATCAGTGAAGCTACATTCCGAGGCCAGACCTTTGAGGTTATCCAAAAAAGCATCTGGCAAACACCTCACTTTTCTGTTTCACAAATCTAGCCTTCAACTGGCTTATGGCAGTGGCATATGTGGTGGCACTTTTAATTATCTTAAACAGTTTACAAGATACGTGAACATGAAGCAAGGCCAACTTATCTGGATTTAATTCTGGGTTGATGGCCGCACAGAACGCCCCAAAGTTATCATGCCACATAATCAATTTGTCCTCCGCATCGGCTGATTCTGGGTTCACGTCAATCGAGCTGGGCCTCAGAAACTTGTCCATGGTGAATATTAAGCGGAATAAATTTTGGAATACCGAACACAGTTGCTGGAACGTTGGTTTTATTCGGCTTAAAGTTGTGGCAAGGTGTTGACCAAGCCGGTACAGTGTTAGGGATTCAATGTTGCCAAGCAAGCATACAAACACCAGCAGTCACAGTTACCAATTCACACCACAATGTAATGATATAATTATGAGATAGATCAATAGACTAACAGTCCTGCTTTCTGTCTAATTAGGTGTAACTCCGCCACCATGCTCTAATTCTAGGTATATCTCTTGAAATTCAGCAACCATATAGGTCTATAGGCTACTTAGGAGATTGAACATGTCTGTGGCCTTTGTCCTACAATGGATTAGCTACGGCTGATATACTGTATATATATATATATATATATATATATATATATATATATATATATATATATATATATATATATATATATATATATATATATATATATATATATATATATATATATATATATATATATATATATATATATATATATATATATATATATATATATATATATATATATATATATATATATATATATGTGTGTGTGTGTGTGTGTGTGTGTGTGTGTGCGTGTGTGTGCATTATTCTGTGCAATTCCAATATATTACCATAGTAACGGTGTTTTCGGCTTATACTAGCGGTTTTGTGCTTGAAGATGAACAAATATATTCTTACATATTAATGATTTTTTCTTTGTTTTCTAGTTGCTACAATCCTAAGTGAACAAAATACTCGACAAACAAAGAAATGAAAATCAATGTAGCCTTACATTTGGAAGGTTCAGTACCTCTGAAAAACATTGTTCTTTCCCGAATCATATAATTTACAAATTCTTTTATGATAAAATTAGAAGTTCTATTATTATGCAAAACAGTGTCAATTTTGTAACATTCAATGGCAATCCCTCAAGAGAATGTATGTAGCAAATTTTAAGTCATTTAGCAGAAACCTAAAATAAAATCACCGTCATATGACGTCCTTTTTGAAAGAAGAAGAAATGTTATTAATCTGAGCAATATGGCTACCGTACTAAGCCGGTCGATTTCCGCTGCAGAAAAATTCTTCGCAAGGAGGGCTCTTCAGGTATTTTAGAAGATTGTGATGAGTTAACAATCTTTAAGTTTTCATTAACGTTCTATTGGTAAACTTTCATGGCTACACACATTGAGATTTTTATGGATTTATAGCTAAGTAAAAGTAGGGAGAAATTGCCCTTGAGATTGCCTCTAAAGTAGATCGGATAGGCCTACCAGGAGTGTCGTAGCTAATAATAACCTGTGTAGAGTGGGAAAGGATTTGGTTAATTATTGCTGTTACATTTGAATAAGTCTAGTTGACATATCAAGGAATCTTGTTAACTGTTTATGGTAGTCACCCTCAATAACTTTACCGTAACCTACAATACGGTAGACCACAGACCGTTACTTATTTGAATAGACGTAATTTCGATATCAAAGTTATATTAATCAAATGGTAAATATAGATAAATTTACAGTTACTTAGCTGATCCTTTAGTAAATAATAAGCTTCACTTAATTTGACCTTTGTTAAAACAGCAAATAGACTGAAAACCTGATTTACCATATAAGAATGGGGACATTATGGAGCCTTTGTATATCAGCGGCCAGTTCCTCCAGCGAGCATAAAATTTCGACACCAACTAACCTAAACTCCTCCCCCTAACCTACAAGCCATGTCCTTACTTAACTAACGGGGGCGGCTAACGCCTCCCTGTGACCCCCCTTACACTGCCGTATTCATAGTCAGCCGTCATCATACATACAGGTGCCCGCTATCATGCATGCACTCCAATATTTTTTTTTTTTTAGAAATCTAATGATTTCTGGACCGCCGTGCTTTTGCTACGCATGCAGAAAATGAAAAACAACAAGCTCCTATGTACTGGCAAGCGGTACATGCTGAACTGCACATGCTAACCCTGTTAATTATTATTTCTTAGATAATTAAGTTTTTATTTGTAGTTAATTATAAGTGTCATTTTTCCAAGAACACAGACGATTTTAGTAGAAAAATTTGTTCTCCGTATCTATAATGGTAAATTGATAATTAACGCCGAAATACTAGTCAATGGGGTTAACACACACAGCAAAACTTGTGCTTACCAGAACATAGGAGCAATGAGAAAATTTTTGATTGTGAAGTAAGCAAGGATATGGCAAAGCAAAACCAATACAGTAAATCCTTAGTTCAATTAAGTAAGGATTGATCACTGTTACGATTGGGAAGGAGAGTCCATTTTCTATGCATTCTGAAGTCCTGGCAAACAAAAGCTCTAGTGTTTTGACTCGGTTTTAATTATGGTGGCTTTTTTTTATTATGATGACTGGTAGAAACAACAAAGTTTAAAATTGTTAATTTAGATATCATGCAATTAGACTGGTACACAGTATATTTCAAGGTGTTTCGAACGTAATTGAAGGCAATACCTAGCGTAAAACCATAGGTTTTCAGTTATGGCAGTCGATCCACCATAACTCAAAAATTATGGATTTGCGACATAAATCATTATTAAAAACACCTGAAATTATACCATGTTCCCATTTTTTAAAGCTATGAAATATAGTTTTAAATAAAAAAATTCACCAAAAAAGCCAGGTATTTATACAAAAAATGCATAGTTGCCTTATACAACTGCAAACACTATATGCTCAGTAGTAAACCATCAGTCTTTTAAAAGTAAACAATGAACGGTCATAGTATAGAACACCACGCTCTCTATTTACTCCAATATAATGTAATCCTGCAGTTCTCACCTTCTTGCACAGTAATTAGGTGGTTATTTAAATTCTGGGAAAGCAGTAATTAGGAAGATATGTTGAAGAGGGGAGAAGGGGTTATAAAAAGAAAATAGCTCGGTTTCCTCACTAAACGACATGGAACTGACGTCAACATAGTCAACCAAACAGAACGTGATGCCAGCGTACATAAACAGAAGTTCGTGATGCCAGCGTACATTTGATATACTGTATATTCAAAATATACTTAATCAAGAATTATGATTACTCAAAAGTGTCACTATTTGTAAATTGCATATTTTAAGGACACTTTTGAGTAATTAATCCATTTTTAATTAAGTATATTTTGAATAAACAGTAAATCAAATGTACGCTGGCATCACAAACTTCTGTTTATGTACGCTGGCATCACGAATTCTGTTTGGTTGACGATGTTAACATGTCAGTTCCAAGTCTTTTAGTGAGGAAACCGAGCTATTTTCTTTTTATAACTCCTTCCCCCCTCTTCAACATATCTTGCTAACTATTGCTTTCCCAGAATTTAAATAACCACCTAATTACTGTGCAAGAAGGTGAGAACTGCAGGATTACATTATATTGGAGTAAATGGAGAGCGTGGTGTTCTATACTATTACCCAATGAACTTCCACAACGAAATAGTGTTCACATTTTAATCAATTGATACAAAAGTTTTTATGCCCTAGGCTTAGATAATTATACAGAAAAAAATGGTAAATATGTGATAAAATAAGCCACAGTTCAGTTCAGTTCAGTTGTTGGGCGGAGGGATTCGGCTTTCTATTGGCACCTGCATGAACCATTTACTGTATTTTCCATAATCGCTATCTTGTATTTTAGCCATTTCTGACCATGATTATTGGGGTAAACCACCCATTTATAAGTTTTTAGATCTCCTTATATTAAGACAATTATGGGGGACACCAGTAGGAAACAAAGGTGTTTTGGCTGGGGAAATGCCTATAAAAATGATTTAAGCAATAATAATGGTCAGAAATTCAAAACATAAACAAGATAACCAGTTGGAAAAACTTATGGTTCATGTAAGTGACTGAAAATTAAAGTGTCATAATTATATATGATTCACTTCATGTCCTTCTAATTTTTTCTGCCCCCGCTGTAGCTCGCTCTGCTCGCTAAATTAACATGACATCACTGCTCCTATGTTCTGGTATACGGTACATCTTCAGCTGCGCTCCCAACCCCCGTGGATCATTATTTAGGGGATATTTCTTACTTTCACATGAACAACAATAGCTATACAGTGAATGGAGAGCTTTTCCATTTTAATCAATTGCTGACATAGATGAAATTACTCTAAATTTCTAAATAGATTGTACTCCCCTTAAGTCTTTAGGTGATGATGGTTAAGCTGAAACTGTACAGAAGGGTTGGAAGTAAATGTGTTGTAAAACGACACCCGAAAACTTTTGCATATATGAAAGTTTGTACTGTAATTGGGTAAAAAAGCTAGGTAATGATTACATCATACAAAAAAACTGAACAATTGGCAAAAACGAATAGGCTACAAGCAACTCGTGCACAATAACTTGCCATCAGTCACCCAAATGTAAACAATGGTATTATAGTGAGAAATACTTTACATTTTAATCAACCGATACATAAGTTATTATCCCTTAGCCCTCTTTAACTATATAGAGAAAAATGCCAAACTATCCAGCATACGTCCATTTTTTAAACAAATTCCAGTTTCGCTAGGAAATAAAGTATCGTGTATTAACCATCAGTTTTGGTGTTTCCTTAACCTCCCAAAAAAAACAAATTCCCTTCTGGAATCCCTTATTGTTTTTATATGGGGAGGTACAAAAATTTATGAATGGATGGTTTGCCCAATATTCAAGGTCTGAAATATATAAAACAAGGTAATCAGCTGGGAAAATATATGGTTCATACATTTGACTGGAAATTTACAGTCAAATACATTTATTTGTTCCCATAAAAACAAACCTTCCGTTATTTATTTGGATTATCTTTCAGCGAAGCTGGAAGGTAGCCATTAGACTTAAAGTGCGAGGTGGCAACCCTGCCTAACCACTGGAGCAGGTAGGGTTGGGGGGGGGGGGTTACCCAGCCATCTTTAAATACTCCCACAGCTGTGAGGTATGTCACTTTTTCTTTTGGCTCGGTAGAGAGTGAACGTCTCCTCTCTCTCTTCCCAAGGCTGTCATTGGACATCTTTCATTGCTTTTTCTTTTCAAGTGTGCGTAATCACCTTCATGAGGACCTATCCTAGGCCTGAGGGTGCTGCGTGCGGTACCTTCATGTCATCGTTGGATACTGACCCGCACTGTGTCCTTGATGTAGAGGGCATCGATACGAGCAGGGTTTGCCCTGCTCAGAGTGTAGGGAGTAGCCTGCCTCCCAATGGTAGAAATTTGGACGGCGCAGGAAGAAGGCGCCCAAGCGCGATCTTTCTCCCTCAGGGGCGAGGAAAGTTTGTTCTTCTTCACGCACCCCCAAGTCTCTTTCAAAAGCTCCTTCTCGCTCTCTCTCTTCTGGGGGAAGATTGAGTAGAAGCGCAGGCCGACTAACTCCTTGGCAACCCCAGGGTACTGGGGGTGTTAGTTGCTTCCCCTAGAGGAACAACTTCACCTCCAGCCGCTGGGGAGTCATTCTCCCTGTCAGATGTATTGCAGGTGTGGCCAACCTTAGGGATCTCGGGACCTCCTTCGAAGGACCCTTCTTGAAATCCTTCAACATCTCATGCTCTGGAGTTGTGCAAAGTCCATCTGTTGCCCTCTCCTGGACCTTCTACGCGCCGACGAGGTGATCGCTTGCAATTGCCCTTCCAACGGCCTCCTGCTGACGACAACCCTGCTCGCCATCCTGGGACCTCGTCGTCCTGTAACATCCAACTTTCTGTTTCTTCCCACAGGAGCCCATAGGTTGCAGGTAATGATCTTCTTGGGACCAGCAGTGCCAAAGGATGAGCCTTGCCCTTCCGGACACTTTTCCCCTGATCGTTGTTCGCGACAATCAGAACATCAACTGGATCGTAGGTCACCACGATCCGAACACTTTTTCTGGAAGGCAATCTTGCTCTAGAGCTTCACGCTCACGAGAGCTCTGGTCTCAACGCTCCTCTCGGAGGCGTTCCTTTTCACAAGGAGAAATTTCACGACCGCGATATGCACGATCACGAGCATCCCAGTCTAGACCTAGGTCCAGACGCTCGCGTATTACATCATGAGGACGAAGCTTCCGTTCACGAGGGCAGTGTTCACGCTCGCGAGGGCTCAGTTCACTTGAACGACGTTCACGTTCGGGAGGTCGGCACTCATGTTCGTGAGCTATACATTCACGATGCTCATGCCATTCTCCGAGAACTATACTCTCCCGTTCACAAACAGCTCGTTCGCGACTGCGAACCGCGCGTGCACGATCAAGGTGTATACGTTTCTCGTCTAGAGGTAGGGGTAGGCGTTCGCATAGCCCTTTAACTCGACCTTCACCTTCACTGATCTTGTGATCCTCCTTGTCGCCTCAGATACGCTCTTTCGCCTTTGGCAAAGAGGCGTCCATTTGACATGTCAACTTCTGCCGAATGATCCCTTTTGGAGTATTGTTCAAGGACCATGTAGTATTGTTGGCCTGACGAGTCTCGCCTTTCTCCCGCTGGTTACCGACCCTCGCCTGTCTCCTCGGACTTGCTGTTCACCAGCCTTGCAGCGTTTGCGTGTCCATCTCTCATCTCCATCCTCTCCCCATCGAACTGTTTCTCGTGGCTTACCATTGCCGATTGTTAGCTTGCCGATCAACGATCTCCAGCTCATGGTGTAGTGGTTTGCGGACTGTGGCCAGAGGTAGCACCCGAACTGCCTGGTGTCCGAATACCGACCACACTTCAACGTTCACTACACAAAAATGTAAAACGGTGAAATACCCAAAAATCTAGGCAACAGGCTTATACTGGGCAAGGGGACCCAGCTAGAACCTTACTTCCTCCTTATCTTCCCATGCCTTCAGCTTGCTGAATAAACGTGTAGCATGACTGCTGATTCATTTCTGGGAAAATGAGCAGTATACATGAATAGCTTGAATCTCAGGTTAGATTTTATAAAGGAAAAAAATAATACTAAACATATACAGTAATGGGTAGCTGAGAAGGGGACACAATGGTGTAAGGAACTGGAATGAAATGCTGTCTTCATATAAACAAGAAAAATATTTATTTGTAAATGGAATAAAAAATCTATATTCCAGAAAAGCTCCTAACGCTATGCTACAAACATCTACATGTTTTAGTACATCATAAACGCAATTGTGTGTATTGTCTGTGTGGTCCAACTATCTTAACAAACAATACTACTACACTAAGCTTAAAGGAGAACCCCGCAACACTATGGTTTTATGACATCTGTAATGACCAGTAATAAACCTGAACTTTTAAATATTCAACTTAGCCGGTGAATATATAATAGCTGCAACTCTGTTGCTCGACAGACACATACAGTAAAAACTCGCCAGCGATCGCTATACAGGTTGCGGGTGTGCCCACCAGCGCCAACTGTCGGCCAGATACCACTCTCGATGTAAACAAAGACTCAATTTCTTCTCTGTCGACGTGTCGACAAAACGTACTTTACTCGCTGTTGAACCTGGAGTTTTTCCCATCATATTTGGTGAAGTACTTTAATTTGGTTTGAGCTTTCGCAGTACAGGTGTTTTTTCTTCAAATAAATCCTTGAACTCTTTTTTGGATCGGATTAATTGTTGATGACTTATATCGTTTTTTGGAATTTTCCCTTGACTAATTCAAAATGGCTGACCCTTCCCAAGTTCAGAAAATGTAATGCTAGGGACTGTCATAGGCGTCTTCCAAAGGCTTCTCTCGACCCTCACACTGTTTGTTCCAATTGTCGGGGTAAAACCTGTCAATTGGAAGATCGGTGTGAGGAATGCGTGGGCCTTTCGGAATTCGATTTTATCGAATTTGATAAATACACACGCAGACTAGAGAGAGATAGGGTAAGGAGAAGTTCTTCTAGGTCGGTAGATTTTTCCTCTCCACATGCCCCTGAACCTAATCCTTCCCCTCTAGTGGTTGTTCCTAACCCCCCTCCTAGCACTCAAGAACCGTCGATGCAAGACATGATGCGTGCTATTCATGCCTTGGGGGAGAGAGTTGAGGCCTTAGCAAGTGACCGGAATCAACTCATGGCGGACGTAAAGGAACTAAAGTGCCAAAGTGTCACGGCGGAAAGTGTTAAAGTGCCTAGTGTTTCTCAAAGTGTTGTGAACAGTGTTGCGCTCGAGGGTTCGTCTGTTCGTGCCTGTCGTCCACCTAGTCCGGGACCTCTTGCAAGCTCCCAAGCCCAGGGGAGAAGCAATGTCGTACGACTCATGGGTTCGAGAGGCCTTGATCAGCGAACAGACGTTCCCTCTATGGTATCAGGCGTATCTCTCCAAGATCGCCCCTACCAACGTAAGACGAGAGAGCCCATTTTTACCTCGTCGTCCGAAGGTGTTTCTCGTAAGGTCTCCAGACCTTTAAAGCGTAAGTCGGTCCCTTCAGGACAAGTCCAACGTCCCGGTTGTAGCCACTGGGACAGTTCGGACCCGTTGCCGTCATCTGATGACTGCTCGCCGCCTAAGAGAGGCAAAGTTGTGCCGTCTCAGTCGCTCACCCCGTCTGTTACCGCACCTGCTTCCGTAGACCCTAAATGGGTGTTACTGCAAGACATGCAGTCCAAGCTTGCATCCTTGATGGAGGACTTCAATGCGGAGAAGGTTGCCGCTGAACTTACTGGCCAACAACCATCCAAGCGGTCTGTTGTGCGTCCTGTTGACGTTGAGGTAGCTTTCTCGCGTCAACCAGTTGGGGTAGTACCTCCACCGATGTGACCCAGTGTGGATTTCCAGCCGCACGTTGACGTTAGGCAACGCACGGATGTGGTTGGTGACGTTCAGGACGTTCATCAACCATCAGAGGTGACTTGTTTTGACGCGGTGCGTCAACCTCCGCAACCCGGTATGGTGTTGACTGCACAACCCAGACGGTCTAAACAGTCTCGGGTGGACGCTGTGCGTCCTCGCGCACCTGTGGTTGTTGACAGTTCCCAGACTGTTCAGCAGTTCCATGACGCTGCGTCCGGCTCCGTCACGTATGCACCAGTGGGACCGGACTCGGCGAGTCAAACGTTGCCCACACCTTTGCCGTGTTCTCATCAGTTATCGGATGAGGAACTGTCAGATGAGGACGTTGCTGAACCACATCCTGAGGATCAACCTTCAGAACTTGATGAGCCTAAAGCAGTTCAACCATCCTTGGACTTTGGAAAAGTCATGGCTGTGTTTAAGGAGTTGTTCCCTGACCACTTTATTTCTGTGGCTTCTCGTTCGCCGCCGTCAGAGTTTGTCTTAGGCGTTCCTACTACCATGCCTGCCTTTACTAAACTCGTTCTCTCTCGCTCATCCAAGAGAGCTTTACGGCTGTTAGGCGATTGGTTAGAGATCAAGAGGAGTTTAGGGAAGACAGCATTTGCCTTCCCCCCATCTAAACTCTCGTCTAGATCGAGCGTCTGGTATGCCACGGGAGAAGTTCTCGGCTTGGGAGTTCCTGCCTCTGCCCAGGGCGACTTCTCAAGTCTTGTAGACTCTCCCCGCCGCCTTGCCATGAGACGCTCGAAGATTTGTTGGTCACCCTCGGACCTGGACCACCTTCTTAAAGGTATATTTAGGGCGTTCGAAGTCTTTAACTTCCTAGACTGGTGTTTAGGAGCCCTGAGTAGGAAAATCTCTTCTGCTGATAAGGATGTTTCCTTACTCATTATGTCCTGCATGGACAAGGCCGTCCGTGATGGGTCCAACGAACTTGCCGCTTCATTCACGTCCGGAGTCCTGAAGAAACGAGAGTCTCTATGTTCTTTCCTGTCTGCTGGAGTGACGCCATGCCAAAGATCTGAGCTACTCTTTGCGCCCTTGTCCAAGTGCCTGTTTCCTGAAGTCTTGGTTAAGGAAATTGCCTTGTCTTTAGTGCAGAAGGACACCCACGATCTAGTTGCGTCCTCGGCTCGCAAAGCTCCCCCTTTGCCGGCATTGTCTGCTAGACCTAGGATGGACACTCCAGCGTCTCGGTTTATCCCGCCCTTTCGTGGCAGAGCCTCCAGCAGGGGAGGTGCTCATGCCGAAGGGAAGAGAGGGAAGAGAAAATTATCCAAGTCCTCTAAGGGCAGAGTCTGACTGCCCGCAACTTCAGACAGCAGTAGGTGCCAGACTCAAGAACTTCTGGCAAGCCTGGGAGAAGAGAGGCGCAGATCAACAATCTGTGAGGTTGCTCAGAGAGGGGTACAAAATCCCTTTTGTACGCAAACCCCCTCTAGCGACGTCCCCCATCGATCTCTCTCCCAGGTACAGAGAGGAAGAAAAGAGACAAGCCCTGAAACTGGAAGTGTCTCTTTTGCTAGAGAAGGGAGCGGTGGTCAAAGTCTCGGACCTTCAATCACCTGGGTTTTACAACCGTCTCTTCCTAGTATCAAAGAAGACAGGAGGTTGGAGACCGGTGCTAGACGTCAGTGCTCTGAATGTCTTTGTCACAAAGACGAAGTTTACCATGGAGACCACAAAGTCAGTCCTAGCAGCGGTCAGAAAGGAAGACTGGATGGTCTCTCTAGACCTAAGGGACGCCTACTTCCACATCCCCATTCACTCAGACTCCCAACCCTTTCTGAGATTCGTCTTCGAAGATGTGGTGTACCAGTTTCGGGCCCTGTGCTTTGGCCTAAGCACAGCTCCTCTCGTGTTTACGAGGCTTATGAGGAATGTGGCAAAATTCCTCCACTTATCGGACATCCGAGCCTCCCTTTATTTGGACGACTGGCTTCTCAGAGCCTCTTCCAGTCGTCGCTGTCTGAAGGATCTCAATTGGACTCTAGATCTGACCAAGGAATTGGGACTCCTAGTCAATTTGGAAAAGTCACAGCTGGTCCCATCCCAAACTATTCTGTATTTAGGGATGGAGATTCACAGTCAAGTTTTTCGGGCTTTTCCGTCGACCCCCAGAATAGATCAAGCCCTGCTCTCCATCCAGAAGATGCTGAAGAAAGAACGCTGCTCAGTCAGGCTGTGGATGAGTCTGGTAGGGACGCTGTCATCCCTGGAGCAATTTGTCTCGCTAGGAAGGCTACACCTCCGTCCTCTTCAATTCCATCTGGCTTTTCACTGGAAAAAGGACAAGACGCTAGAGGCGGTCTCGATCCCGATTTCCGAAAAGATAAAGTCTTGTCTGACTTGGTGGAAGGACAATATCAGCCTACGAGAGGGTCTTCCCCTGGCAGTTCAGATACCCAACCACGTTCTCTTCTCGGACGCATCGGACTTGGGCTGGGGCGCGACGCTGAACGGTCGGGAATGCTCAGGTCTGTGGAACTCGAGTCAGAGGAGCATGCATATCAACAGCAAGGAGCTTTTGGCGGTTCATCTGGCCTTGATAAGCTTCGAGAATCTCCTTCGAGGCAAAGTGGTGGAAGTAAACTCGGACAACACCACGGCCTTGGCGTACATTTCCAAACAGGGAGGTACCCACTCACTGACGTTGTACGAGATCGCAAGGGACCTGCTCATCTGGTCAAAAGATCGAGGCATCTCCTTAGTAACGAGGTTCATCCAGGGCGACTTGAACGTCCTAGCAGATTGTCTCAGTCGGAAAGGTCAAGTAATTCCAACCGAATGGACCCTCCACAAGAATGTGTGCAAGAGACTTTGGGCGACTTGGGGTCAACCCACCATAGATCTCTTTGCAACCTCGCTGACCAAGAGGCTTCCAATCTATTGCTCTCCAGTCCCGGACCCAGCAGCAATACATATAGATGCCTTCCTCCTAGATTGGTCACATCTGGATCTTTACGCATTCCCACCATTCAAGATTGTCATCAAGGTACTGCAGAAATTCGCCTCTCACGAAGGGACAAGGTTGACGTTAGTTGTTCCCCTCTGGCCCGCGAGAGAATGGTTCACCGAGGTACTTCGATGGTTAGTAGACGTTCCCAGAAGTCTTCCTCTAAGAGTAGACCTTCTACGTCAGCCACACGTAAAGAAGGTACACCAAAGCCTCCACGCTCTTCGTCTGACTGCCTTCAGACTATCGAAAGACTCTCGAGAGCTAGAGGCTTTTCGAAGGAGGCAGCCAGTGCGATTGCTAGAGCAAGGAGAGCGTCTACCATTAGAGTCTACCAATCGAAGTGGGAAGTCTTCCGAGACTGGTGCAAGTCAGTTTCCGTATCCTCGACCAGTACCTCTGTAGCCCAAATAGCTGATTTTCTCTTATACCTGAGAAAAGGACGATCCCTTTCAGCTCCCACTATCAAGGGCTACAGAAGCATGTTGGCCTCGGTCTTCCGGCATAGAGGCTTAGATCTTTCCAACAATAAAGATCTGCAAGACCTCCTTAAGTCTTTCGAGACCACTAAGGAGCGTCGTTTGGCTACTCCTGGGTGGAATTTAGACGTGGTCCTAAGATTCCTCATGTCAGACAGGTTTGAGCCTTTACAGTCAGCCTCCCTGAAAGATCTCACTCTTAAGACTCTTTTCCTGGTATGCTTAGCCTCGGCTAAAAGAGTCTGTGAGCTTCATGCCTTCAGCAAGAACATCGGGTTTTCGTCAGAAAAAGCTACTTGTTCTCTGCAACTTGGTTTCCTAGCCAAAAATGAGCTACCTTCTCGTCCTTGGCCTAAATCTTTCGATATTCCTAGCTTATCGGAGATCTTAGGCAATGAACTAGAAAGAGTCTTATGCCCTGTTAGAGCTCTTAAGTTCTACTTAGCTCGTACTAAACCTTTACGAGGCCAATCTGAAGCGTTATGGTGTTCGGTTAAGAAACCATCCTTGCCTATGTCAAAGAATGCTTTGTCATATTTTATCAGATTGTTAATACGAGAAGCTCATTCACACTCGAGTGAGGAAGACCGATCTTTGCTTAAGGTTAAGACGCACGAGGTTAGAGCTGTAGCAACTTCCGTGGCCTTTAAGCAAAATAGATCTCTGCAAAGTATCATGGACGCAACCTATTGGAGAAGCAAGTCAGTGTTCGCGTCATTTTACTTGAAAGATGTCCAGTCTCTTTACGAGAACTGCTACACACTGGGACCATTCGTAGCAGCGAGTGCAGTAGTGGGTGAGGGCTCAACCACTACAATTCCCTAATTCCATATCCTTTTAATCTGTCTCTTGAAATGTTTTAATGTTGTTTTTATGGGTTGTCCGGAAGGCTAAGAAGCCTTTCGCATCCTGGTTGATTTGGCGGGTGGTCAAAGTCATTTCTTGAGAGCGCCCAGATTAGGGGTTTGATGAGGTCCTGTTGTATGGGTTGCAGCCCTTGATACTTCAGCTCCTGGGGGTCTGTCAGCATCCTAAGAGGATCGCTGGGCTCCGTAAGGAAGACGTACTTACAAGGCAGAGTAATCGTCTAAGTCGACTTCCTTACCAGGTACCTATTTATTTTGGTTTTGTTATATTGATAACTGTCAAAATGAAATAAAAAACTCTTAGCTTATACGATGTAAACATATTTAACTCTGGTCTCTACCCACCTCCTTGGGTGTGAATCAGCTATTATATATTCACCGGCTAAGTTAAATATTTAAAAATGATATTTTAATTATAAAATAAATTTTTGAATATACTTACCCGGTGAATATATAAATTAAACGACCCTCCCTTCCTCCCCAATAGAGACGCAGTGGGATGAGAAGAAATTGAGTCTTTGTTTACATCGAGAGTGGTATCTGGCCGACAGTTGGCGCTGGTGGGCACACCTGCAACCTGTATAGCGATCGCTGGCGAGTTTTTACTGTATGTGTCTGTCGAGCAACAGAGTTGCAGCTATTATATATTCACCGGGTAAGTATATTCAAAAATTTATTTTATAATTAAAATATCATAATTAATATCAACCATCTAGAAAGAAATTATAAAATTGTGAAAATACTGTACTGCAATAGTTTTCCCTAAAGCAATACTGTACTGTCCTTATCAGTATCCAGTCACCCATTAGGCTGCAAAGTTACTTAAAAATTCCTAGCTTCTGAATAGTATGGCGGCATACGACGCTGTGCAGGTCTCTGTGGGCCTATGATAGCAATATCTAGAAAATCTCCAATTGTAAACCCGCACTGTGATAGGTTTTGTTGTCAGTGAAACTTTTCTGACCAACAACAGTAGTGCCTAAATCTTTTTCTTGGAAGGGGTTTTGATAATTCTGGAATGATTCAAACTAAACTCGAACACAGTCCCTCTCCTCTTAGCATCTGAATTCACTTCCTGGACCAACTACCAGATATTTCATTTCAATAGCTCCTGTGAACTAATAATGTTTATGACACAATCTCATGTAACGAGATTCTTCCTCGTTATACTTCGCACACCGAAACAAAATAGTCATCAACTTTACAGTGTTGACTGCTGAACACGAGCAATAGACAACGGCCTTATAATGCCTTTGTTTACATCCCTTCCACGAACAGTTTATACTTATCCAAAATAAAAATCACTCGTTTTTGTGTTATTCAGTCTAACAACAAAGTTAAGTACTTCCAGTTAACAGGCAAGGTAATATGAATACAAAGCAGCAACACTGACCACTAAACACAACGGTAACAGGCAATAAGCAACTTCATCTTTCCTATATACTTAGAAGAATAACCTAAAGTTCTCTCCCTACTTGGTGTAGGGACCTGCTGTTAGAAGAATAACCTAAACTTCTCTCCCTACTGGGTGTAGGGGCCTGCTGTCAGTACCTGTTAAAAAGAAATAATAATGGATTAAGGCACTTTCTGGGGGGGACACTTGAGGACTATATACTGTACAATATATAAAAAATAAAATATTTTTTCATACACAAACCATTAATTATTCCAGTGGATCAACAATCGTCAGTTATCCGATCTCCGATTGCTAGCTTGGTTTTCTCCAATCGTCAACCTTCAGTCTTGCCGATTGCCAATCGTCAGCTTACTGATCGACATTCATCAGTTCGCCGATCTCCGATTGCTAGCTTGTCTTCTCCGATTGTCAAGCTCTAATCTTGCTAATCGCCAATCATCAGCTTGCCGTTTGCCAATTGCTAGCTCGCCATTCGCTGTTTGCCACATGCTAACTCACCGATGGCCGATTTTTAGCTTTTCAATTGCAGATTTCTAGCTCCAATCGTCGTTTTCTAGCTTGCCGATTGCCAATAGGCAGCTTCCCAATCGCCAGCTCACCAGTCTGCTGATTGTTAGCTCACTGATCGACGATTGCTAGCTCGCTGATCGACGATTGCTATCTCGCTGATCGCCTCTCCAATTGTCGAACCATACTGCTATTCCTTGTCTTATCCGATTGATCGATTGCCAGCGCTCTGAGCGTCATCTCGGATCACCGATCGCCAATAAGCAGATTGCCGATCGTCAGCTCGCCAGCCTGCCGATCTCCTTTCACCCGCTCCCCAGCCTGCCAATCTCCAATCACCAGCTCGTCGATCACCAAATCGTTGATCGTCGATCCATTCTGCTGTTTTTCAGAGCTTACCCGGTCACCAGCTCATCACTCGTCAGCAGCCTATCTTGCCAGCTCACCAATTGCAAGCTCAACGATCGCCGAACATAAGCTGAGCAATCACCGATCGCTGATTGCCCCGTCAATTGCCGAAAGACATCTTGATGATCGCCCTTTACCTGTGACCTCGGTCTCGTCGTCTGCCAACCTTGCAGCGCTTGTTGGACCAGCTCTGCTCGTCAACGAACTCTAGTTCGTGACTCTCCAGCTAGTTCAAGCTACCCTGTCACACATCCTTCGTTGACCCATTGGTATGCAGCAGTTTGCAGTCTTCTCTAGCGGTTCCATTGGCTCTTCGATCGCCGAGTATATCCGCCGATCGACGGTAGCTCGCCGCTTGCCATCTAACCATGCAACCTTCGACTGCTCAATAGTCACCCGTTCACCAATGGTTAACCATTCGCCACTCGGTAACGGTTAGCCGTTCGCTGCTCACCAACAGTTAGCCGCTCCGCTAGGGTTCGCTGCTCATCTTCGGCTCATCAATTGCTGACTTACCATTCGACATCCCACCAATCTCAGCCCGCCGTTCACTGGCAGTTTGCCGCTTCTCCGCTCGGCAGCCTGCGACTGACCGCTGTTCGGCATTTCGCTGATCTCCTAAACGATCGGCAGGTGAACGGCAGTCCCTGTCAGCAGCTTTTCGACAAGTGACTATAGTACGCAGAGAAAAAAAAATATAAGATATAAAAATAGAAAAAAAATAAATAAGCTAAGTTAGGTTAAAGTTCATGTAGTGTAAGTTAGAGTAAGTTACGGTACGTTATCGCAGTCACCATCTCTACTTCCTCGCTGACCGTCCGTCTCCTGCGTAGCAATTCTTACACCTGCGTTGGCCTGTCTCTAAGGTAAAATGACAATAAAATCCCCTTTTTTATTTATTATTTCTTTATAATTATTTTTTTTTACATCTTTCTTATATAATGCAATTGTATTATGTGTAATTGTGTAGTACTGTAATTTATTAAGGAGTTATCATAGGTGTTTGGGCTGTGGAACGAATTATACAAATTACAGTGTATTCTTATGGGATTATTTGCTTCAACATACGATTGTTTTAATCATACAAAGCAGTTCCCGGAACGAATTAAGATCGTATGTAGAGGTTCCACTGTGTATATATATATATATATATATATATATATATATATATATATATATATATATATATATATTTATTATGATTTATTATTATTTATTATTATTATCAATTATTATTATTACTTGCTAGGCTACAACCCTATTTTGAAAAGCTGCTTACCATAGCTAAAGAGTCTCTTCTACCCTACTAAGAGGAAAGTGGCCACTGAACAATTACAGTGCAGTCGTTAACTGTGTACATAAATATAGTATATATATATATATATATATATATATATATATATATACATATATATATATATACATATATATATATACATACATATACATATACATATACATATACATATACATATATATGTCTCCTCGACATCTAACATCCTTGGCCCGTCTAGTTCCTATCGGTCGCCTCAGGATTCGAACTCTCCAGGGGCTTCTGAAGTCCAATTGGAATCAGGCTTTTGATTCCCTGGACACTCTGATTCCCAGGGGATCAGAGGAAAAGACATAGCTCGAATGGTGGCTGGCAAACGAGAATCTGCTGAAGGGTGTCGATCTTCTCGTCCCTCCTCCTGATTTGATGCTACTTGCATTCTCGGACCCATCAAAGAAGGGTGGTGGTCCCAGGTGCATCACCACACGGCCTCAGTCCTTTGGGCAGAGTTCGAATAGTACCTTCACATTAATATACTGGAGATGAACGCCGTTTTTCTGGCCCTTCAAGAGTTCCACCAGTTCCTGGTTGTTCACTCAGTGGTGGTGATGAGTGACAACACCACGGTAGTAGCTTACTCATAGGAGCAAGGAGGTACTTTTTCGCACCCCCTATCCCTTTTAGCCGTAGATATACTGAGATGAGATGGGCAGAAGTCTACTCGGTCTCACTATCAGCTCGTTTCATTCCTGGCAAGAGGAATGTGCTCGCCGACAATCCGAGCAGAGCATCGCAGATAGTGGATTCCGAATAGTCTTTAGATCATCAAGTAGCCAACAAAGTCTGGACTTTGTGGGGTTCCCCTATTGTGGACCCGTTTGCAATGGCCCTGAACTTCAGGCTCCCGTTGGACTGCTCCCCGGTTCCAGATCCAAAGGCGCTCTGGCAGGATGTATTCCAACAACGGTGGGACAACTTCAACGTGTACGCATTCCCACCATTCTCTCTGATAAAAAGAGTACTCTACAAGACCAGAACATCGGTCAATCTTTCAATGACCTTCATAGCTCCGCTATGGCATCACACGGAATGGTTCCCGGACCTTCTGCTGCTCCTGATGGAGCCCCTAAGGGAACTTCCTTCACGACAATCTACTCAGACAACCACATGTCAACTTTTCTACAAGGCAGTAGCTTTGCTTCGCCTTCACGCCTGGAGACTATCCAGCATCTCCTCTCTGATAGGTTTTTTCGCAACAAGTCGCGAAAGGGGATGCCTGGATATCTGCAAAAATCATCAACTTCATTCTACCAGACAAAATGGAACGTCTGCTGTGGTTGGTGCCAAGGAAGGGATCTCAGTCTATTCAATACCACTATTCCAGCAATGGAATATCTTGTGTATTGAGGGAGGAAGTGCATCTTAAGGTTTCAACGGTTAAAGGCTATCGCTCAACCTTGAGTCTCGCCTTTAAACTGAAAGGAATGGACATTTCCTCATCTTTGGAACTTCCATCTTCATATGTAATGTTGAACTTACTTGCCCTCAGACAGAAGTGAGACCTCCCCCATGGCACGTGGTATTGCAAGTGGGCGTGTGAAAAATGCCAAACTACGTTCACCGTCCACTACCTGCAAGGCGTTGACACACATGAACCTCGATACATTTTCTATTGGTCCTGTGATGGATGCACAACAGCTGGTTTAGTACTTCAAGCTCCTTTATAGACAAGTAGCAGAAGGTTGAGGTCATTGGTTACCCGGTTTTAGTCTGAGTGAGTGAAAATGAAAGGTTTGCCTTGTTCCCTTTCTTCATCCTCCCCTCCCTTGAGAAAATCAGCATCCTGGGTCCTCTGCACAAGCTGACAGCAAACCTCTGCAGGTAAACCATTGCTCCCTTGTGTATCCTATTATTGTCCCAATACTATTGCGCCCCATACCCTGGTGAGGTGGTATTGGGAATGTCTTGGTATCCTCGGTTATTCCCTGCAAGTCTCAGAATAACTTTACCTAGTTTCTCACCACACACAGCTTGCGTAGGCCGCAGACCATGCTTAGCAGGTTTAGCGAGGTGGTAGGGTCTCCTTATTGGCGCTCTAATCTCTGCACAATAGGGAGTACCTTGGGTAAGGCCAAAAGCCAGATTGGCAGGACATCCACCCTCCTAATGAGTGAGTCACCCCTATTAAATAGCGTTAGTTTGTATTCCAGTTACGGAACAAATGACAAAATCGGAGGTAATTTGTATTTTTCCTAATGATACAAACCTTAGCTATTTAAATATACTTGCCCGCCAATCCTGTCCCTCTTGAAGTCCTACCTCCAAGCAAAGTGAGCTCAATCACAGGTGAATGAGTGGGAAGGGTAGCAAGCTACTTTAACCAGCAGGATGGGTAGTTAACCCTCCTAAATTTTAATGGCTTGTCCTTTAGTAATACCCCTATTAAATAGCTAAGGTTTGTATCGTTAGGAAAAATACAAATTACCTCCGAATTTGTCATATTGTTAGGAAAAATAAAAATTATTTCCAAATTTGTCATTTTTGTCGCACCATCACAAGCTCATGGGAGACGGATCCTCACCTTTTGTGCTCTGCTTGCAGAGGACACTCATACACTTGAAGTCTCCCCTTGTGATAGGTGTTGAGAGTGGTCGCCCTCCCAATGGGAGATTTACTTAAGGGGAGGTAAAGAAGTGTAAGAGGGATCCTTCGGAAATCCTAGTTTCTTTCCCTTCCCCCCGGTACTTTGCCTTCTGACCCTTCTCTATCTGTCTCTATCAAGGACTGGTCAGAGAAAAGTGCTGACCTTTTAACATTGGGGCAAGCCTCGAGGCAAAAAGTCTACTATTTCTTGTTCTTTGCAGTATGATGATGCCTTGTGCTTATTGTGATCATTCTTGGTACTTCAAGGACCAAGGTACCTTCTAAGGAGCAGCCAGTATAGGTGATTTTGTCAAGGTCTGCACGGAGCAGAGTGCAGCCTGTGAGAGAGAAGTCATAGGCTTTTCTCCTTCAGAGAACATTGAGGGTGATATATCTCCCGGGCGATCTTCCCTAGGGAAGCCCCCTTCGTTGAAGCATTCATCAGAGGACCGCATACTTCTTACATACCTTCAGTATCCTGACCATCACTCCTATGGAAGAACTCCTCCTCCAGAGCATGCCCACACGGTTGCTAGGTAACCTTTGCCAGCCTTTTCCTCTTCCCTGTGAACCTCAATCCTGCGAGGATGGACGACGCTCTCGCCAGCTTGAATGGTCTCTCCTTCAAGCAGTTAGGTGATTCTTCACCACCTCGCACTAGCTCCCTGTAGTTTGGTTCTTCGGAGCAGTCTGGTGATTGTGGCCGATGACTTCCTGGAGTACTAGGCACTTAGCACCTTATTTCATGGACACAACCAGTTTTGTGAGTCCCGTAAGGGTTTGGCCTTGGGCATCTGCTCCTTTCGGAGAAACATCAACCTCTATATGCTCTACCGGATGCGACTCAACCACGTGCCCCGTCAAGATGCGTTTCACCTAGATGCGCCTGGTTTTGTCGCACTACCTAGAAACCCATTGCCCAGATATGCGTCATCTAGCGTGTTTATTCCAACACAAATACAAACCCTTGTTCTTTACTATGGATACCTTGTATTTGTTTCAGCGCGAACTAAAATTTAACCATAAAATTTACGCGAAATATCAACAACCCTCTGCTAGTTAGGGGGAATAGACCAACCCACCCACTCACCCAGTGAGTTTTCCACTTTTGTTTTGACTACGGTTGAGTGCAGACATATCGTCTCTCTCTTCCGAGTTCATTCCTTTTGAACCAGCTGTAAAACTTGAAAAATAAATTATCTTTTTGTTTATAGGTGTGCTTGGTATTGAGGACTGCAAACATTTAGGTTTGCCCTGGTGTATTAGACCATCTATGTCGGCCTTGGAGAGGGATCCTCACCGACTTTGTCCTTCGTAGTGACAAAACTCTTACATGAAGGCTTCTTCCTGCATCGAGTGTCGGAAGTGATCATCCTTGCAAGGGAACAATACGGTATATGGAAGAAGTCTAAGAGGGATTCTTCACCTCCGAGATCATTCTCAAGGTCGAAGAAGTCCCCAACTTCTGTCCCCTGCTCTTTGTAACTTCCCACCTTCCTTTTCCTGTTCAGCTTCCTCTGAAGGCTGATTAGTTAAGAGCAATGACTGTTTGACCCCCAGGCAACCTTCGGGCTCAGAAGGCACCACTGCTTCCACTAGCAAAATAGCAGTGCCTTCCACCCAGGGGTGTCTACCTCTCTTGATGCTTGTTGTCAGTTGTGGCTTTCATTGGGACTTTTGGGTTCCCCCACAAAAGAATGGCTGGTGGAAGTGTTGAAGCTTGGGGCACAAGAGGTGCGCACAGGTGCCTCCGCAGGCGTCGGTCTTGACTTTCTCCACTGAGCTGCTGGAGGAGAGTCCCTACCAGCTGGTCTGGTTTCCCCAGCGGATTCTTCCTCTGCAATTCCTCTCCCACCTGAGGAATTGCAGACAGGTTCTCTTCGGAGTTCCATCCTAGAGCGCGCACGCTGAGTCTTGGCACATTGGGTTCCGTGTGAACTTCAACCCTACAAGAATGGACAACACTCTGGCTAGCTTGAGAGGTTTTTCTCCCGTGAGTGATCTCCCCCTCAAGTGGTTGCGCGATTCTTCACCACCTCGCACTAGTTCACTGGAGTTAGGGTCTTTTGAGCAATCTGGTGATCGTGGCTGACAACTCCCTGGAGATAAAGGTGCTTTCCACCTTATGGCATGTACAAAACCAGTTTCGTGAGTCCCGTCAGGGTTTTGCCTTGTGCATCTGCTCTTTTGGGAGAAATATCACTAGGATCGCCGGCAGCAACCATTCTCAGCCATGCCACCCTCACCTTGCTAGTCACCTTCTAAGAGAGTCTGACAATTCCTTAATGCAGGGCTTGTTCAGCCATTCCCCATGACCCAGAAAGATCAGGCCAGAGCTGCTCTGGTCTAAGATGGTGTCAGAGTCCGTTAAGAAAGATTGTGGTGAAGAAAGGGACTCTCTTAGAGTAACACATCTCGTTTACTTCCTTTACCTTTTGTTGGGCAGAGGAAATCCTACATTTTTTATGACGATCCATTGCCCTTGTCCCTAGATCTGGCATTGTCAGCCTTAGCACAAGGCATGGTGGTTAACAAGCTGGCAGCACAGCAGTGGCGTGTTTTTGGGTGCATGCACTGCAAACATAGAGAGGATTATTAAGGAAACCGCAGGATTACTAAGGAAACTTTGCAGGCCTCTTTATGGATAGACTACTGATCAAATTCCGTGGGATATTTGACCGACAATGTGTATTTGCCGGACCCAGATAAATGGAAAGCATATAAGAATGTTCTGCTTTTTGGGGTTAGAGCTGTTGAATTCGTAGTGAACAACGCTGCCAAACGATGGCCTAATTGGATCTTGAACAGCAATAACTCAGTCATTTTGAGATTCCAGAGGCAGGTGCAAAAGAGGGAAGCTCTCCGTTTTCATAACTCGTTGGTGGCGAGTCCTTCCTTATTCAACACAGGAGACCTTGATGCAGTTTTGCAGCACAATGGAGGAAGTTGATCCAGGACTCCCTCCTCCATGGGATGGTAACATCTCGTTCGCATTCTTTGGCTCCTGCACCAAAACCATCTCCTGTACTCACAAGAAGGCAAGCAAGGCTTCGAAAGAAGGAGTGATAGTTTTAATCATACTGTACTCCAAGTGTTTTGAGAATTATCCAATAATGTAAATAAATATTTAGTATGAATAATAGGTCAAGGTATTGCTAAGAAATAATAATGTGAATAAAATAATTTACTGCTCATTGTGTGCTTTTTTTTTTTTATAATTTTTTTTACCATGATCATGGTATTAAAGGAGGCCAGAAGTAGTAATTAAAATTTTCAGTGAACTTTTAAAAATATAGAAATATGATCAATCCACGTTTTAACGTTTCATAAGATGATTGTTCTCTTATTTAAGATTCTAGGAATTCTAGTGGTTGGATATCAGAATTTTATTGAAACAAAATTTGCTGTTATATTTAGACAGATTTTATAACTATTGTATTGTATTTTAATTTCACTCCTTTTGATGAGCCAGGTTGTGAGCAATACAGGAGCAGCACCTTTAGCTGGAGCTCAACAAAAGAGATATCTTAATGTCCATGAACATGTCAGCTTCTCAGTTCTCAAGAAATCTGGCATTCCTGTTCCTGGTTTTGGAGTGGCCAGCACTGCTGAAGAGGCCTTGGAAATTGCAAAATCCCTAGATTCCACTGATGTTGTTGTTAAGGCGCAGGTACTTGCTGGTGGACGAGGAAAGGGATATTTCAAAGGTGGATTGAAGGGAGGTGTCAAATTAGTTTATTCGTGAGTATTTATTATTAAGAATTTTTTATTTTACTTTGATGTATCTTGACCTATAAGCTTACTTCAATAGAAGGTTCTCAACTTAAAAAAATTCGGAGATACAAACACTAATCCAGCTAAAATCAGAAATCTCAGATATTGTATCAAATGTTCTTAATGAAAAACTGTAATAAAACAATATTATGTAATTTAATGCAGTAAACAGGACAATTTTTGTAATAAGAAACAGGAATATTTGTTGATTTTTGCAGCTGAAAATTGTAGGCATGTGAGTTGGGTGAAGCCTACCCTAGGCTAAAAACAAAAAAATCTGCCTCACAAACAGCCACTTGGAACTTAGTTTGTAAGTTGAGGACTTTCTGTATGTAATTTTTCAGAAAGTTATACTATAGTAATCACAAATAATGAAGCTAATTAGAAATTAATCTTTCAAAACTCAAAAAAGTTTACAGTAGAACAGCACACTTTTAATTAATGTGCATATATATTGCAAATTTCATGTAATCTACTGTATAGTCAGTTCTTGTTTTACGAGTCGGCAACCATATTTTATCATCTGTGAAAACTTGAATAGAAAATAAAAGGGAGCAATGAAAGAAAAATAGAAGGGATTAAGAATTAATCTTAGAAAGTTAACTACTCTACAAGGCAAGACTAAGGTTTAGAAACTGACTATAAAGCCGTTTGACTGGGTGAAAGAGTAACTCCATTCTCTGTGTGTGTTTGTGTACGTGTGTCAAAGGACATTAAAGAACTTGAAATGAATCTATGTTTACAGTATGCCTATGCAAATATAAACTCTCGTTCTTTACATAGGAGTACGACCTCAGTGGATCTGGAACACTGCTGTTGAAACTTTTAACGAGGTGTCAACAACCATATAGGTTTTTACTAGTTGGTAGCAGGGAAGTACGCCCCACCCGCTCTCACGACAACACTGATTTTAGCAGTCAGTGGAGACAGACCCCTGTTGTCGCTGGCTGGAAACTGGGCATATTTCAGCTTTATTCTGTTCCCTTTATGATGCTATAGCATCTCAGGGATATTGTCCTCGAGTCGTGAAATTGACTAATGCTATCATCTTCCCTTAACCCCTTGGAGGTAGACTTTCCATGAAGTCTTAGGATCAGACTCCTTTACGTAGGAAGTATGTACACCGACCCTACGGGTTTTCCCGTTGGACACGCAAGCAACATACATTTTAGTCAGTTGAAGAGGTTTGCCCAACAAGCTGCATCTCAGTTCCCTCAGCATGGACTTATGTTGAAGTTAACCTTTCTCTTGAGAAATACATTTTAGCCAAGATCTCCCTCTGAGCTCGCCAACCCTTTGGGATTTTCGGTGGACGCAGTTGCAAGCGTGAACTTATGTCTTAACCTGGTAGTCTATTTGACCAGGTAGGTCAGAAGCACTTGCACGTTCCAATGCCAAAGCTAGCTCTTTGAAGCTCACAAAGTTCTAGTAGATCTTGGCAAGCTGTCTCAGCATGCGCTAAAGGTGAAAGCATTCCTTTCACCTGAGAGATCGTTGGAGCAAGCAATCTTTCAATGCTCTCACATACAGTAAGGTATTCAGTGCTCAAAATATCTTTTCAGGTATCCCAGGTCTGATTGCCAATCAGCTCACCTGGCTGGGTTGTGAATATTACGTGCATTATTATTGATACAGTTAAGTGAAACACCAGTTTAATCAAAATCCAGTTTATTTCAAATATAGAAGTAATCTTTGTATGACAGTAAAATGGATATGTATTGTACAGTGAGAGCTTGGAAGAGCAGGTTAGAGAGAGGGAGGGAAGTGACGCGAAGCAAGCCTAATGCAAAGGAGCACGTGCTATTTGAAATCATCACGCCGTGAGATTTTTTATCCCGAATATTTGATTATTATCTAATTGGTATTGCGATTCTCTGTGTAGCATCTAAGTGAAATCGCAAAGTTTAAACTCACTTAAACCGCAGGCTGCCCATATGCATTCATATGTACGGTATCCAGCGTTCACATGTTACTATTATTATTATTATTATTGTTACAGTATTATTATTATTATTATTATTATTACAAGCTAAGCTACAATCCTAGTTGGAAATGCAAGATGCTATAAGCCCAAGGGCTCCAACAGGGAAAAGTAGCGCAGTGAGAAAAGGAAATAAGGAAATAAATGAATAATATAAGAAGTAATGAAGAATTGAAATATATATTAAAAACCTTAACAATAATGAAAACATATTTCATTAATAAACTATAAAAAGATATGTCAGCCTGTTCAACATAAAAACCGATTCAATTACTCAATTAGTAAGATCATTCCATAACTTAGTCACAGCTGGAATAAAACTTCGTTTACTGTGTAGTATTGAGCCTCTTGATGGAAAGGCCTGACTTATAGAATTAACTGCTTGCCTAGTACTGCATTACAAGCAGGATAGAACTGTCCGGGAAGATCTTAATGTAAAGGATGGTCAGAATTAGAAAAATCTTATGCAATATGCATAATGAACTAATTGAACGTCGATGCTGGAGATTAATATCTACATCAGGATTAAGAAATTTAATAGTCTGTAAGTTCCTGTCTAACCAATTAAGATGAGAATCAGCAGCTGAGGACCAGACAGGAGAACAACACTCGAAACAAGATAGAATGAAGGAATTAAAACACTTCTTCAGAGTAGACTGATGACTGAAAATCTTAAAAGACTGTCTCAGTAAGTCTTCTTTTTGTACATTTAAAGGAGAGACAGACCTAATGTGTTTCTCAAAAGTAAATGTGCTGTTGAGAGTCACACCTAAAATGTTAAAAGTCAAGCAAAGTTAAAGAAACATTATCAGTTACCTGGCCCTCCCTGGTCTTAGCGGGTGGAGAGGAGCTTGGGTGTTGATCATATTTATACTTGGTCATTTTCTAGGGCTTTGTCACTGTCCCTTGCCTCTACCACTCATGAGCAGCATTAAAACTTTTAAATATTTTGATCCTCACTTGTCTGTACAAAATCTAGAGTAATCTCAATGATACTGTATTTAATTAAACAAAGACAAAATAGGCTTAGGTGTTACTTACAGACGAGCATTGTCCAAATTATACAGTTGGTTTCAATCAACAGATTAATACATACTTAAAAAAAGCTTAACAGCAGGTTTCGTAAAAGTTTTGGCCTAGATATAGACAGAGTGACAAAAACAGTGATTATAGAGATTTAACACTTCAAAAGCAATTCCCACAATAAATCATACTATCAATCAATTTATCAACCATCAGCAATTCAAATTTAAAAGTTGTACTTGACTTGCAGTTAAATTAACACTTGAATGCCAGGCAATTCAAGCTCAATAATTGGTATAAGGCTTAAATGATTATATTATCACTAGCAATGCTAACACAAAACTGTAGTTCATTATTGGAGGTATCAGTAACCAGACCTTAACTTACTGTCCGTTGACCAGATGTGTTTTCATTGTAGGCTAACCCAGATGTCTGTCCATTTGCACTGCTCGGGTGTATATATACCCACGCTTTGAGTTATATAACTGTCATGTGATACTCGCAAGACCTCATCCCCAAAAATTTCTCATAAGGATCTTTGTGAAGGTATTTTACATTTTCATGATATTATGGGAGGTAACAAAAATATTACTATTCTCTTGATAAAAAAATTTTCTCGAAGAAAACCCTGTTTCCTAAGAGAAAACATAATTTCAGAATTGAGACTCCATCAAATGTCATTCCAGTCGTTTCATTCTAAATGCCATGCAATCCTTCCAGAACATTTTAAATTTCATGTAAGCATGATTTTTCCTTCCTTGCCTTATTTTCTGACAGTAGCTTCGACGTAGGAATGAGAGCCGAGGCAGGCTGAGTTCCTTCGGGGCTTCTGGGGGGGGGGATTCCTTCTGGGAGAACTCAGAAACCAGCTTCTGCTACGTTTCACAAGCAAAGCTCGATGAATCGTGCCCCTTGTGGTACAACAAAGCTCATGGAACAAGCTGGTATGGGAGAGAAACTTCTGTTCTTTGACAAGAGAAAGACGAACCTATTGTGCTAGTGAACTTAACCTATCACCCAGTGTGTTTAGGGGGCAAGGAGCGCAGAGCACAATGAACAGTTAAGCTCTTGCCAACTGTAGAGTGTGTTTAGCTCGCTCACCATGCTAAGTCCTTTATACCTCTCTCTCCCATTCAGAACTTGCATATCATACAAGTACAGTGACAACAACACAGATGTGTCGATGCAATATATCTTATTATAACTTTGCCTTCTAAGTATGAGCAAGTTGTAACTATGTGAGGTTCAGCTCGCTATACAGAAGAGATATACAATATCATGCGCAGACATTTAAGTTGCCTGCTGATGCAGATGTTCAAGCTTCCACACGTGAGCAATTGTCTTGCCAGCGCTCGCCAATGTTCGCGAGCGTTCACATCTCTTACGTTCGTCTCACCAAACGAGTGCTCAAGATCTTTACTTGCCAACCTCTGGGCTCTTGGCAAGGGTTTGGGTTCTTTGTATGCTTGGACAAGTAACCCTTAAATGCGAGACTATTCATTGTTGCCCTGAGAGAGTACTCACCTTACACCAATCGTTAGCTAGGTGCACGGGCGAGTTCCCTTCTCTGATGATCTCTGCACAACTACAGATACCCCATAGTAAGAGGATGACATGAGTTTGTTTGGTTGAGCATGCGTTTTTGCCCTTGCGACCACCTGACCTCAGGTAGGAATCTGGGATTGTAAACGAGTCTTGTAAGACAAAACCCTTGGGTTATTGCTGCAAATGTGGATGTCTGCCGACCTCTTGCGCCTGGCGGGGGCTACCATTGTGCCCCAAGGGTACAACGAGTCTTATTAGATGTAGTCCTGCCAGGGTTTTACTGCAGATAGGAATGCTTTCCGACCGCTTACGTCCGCTGCATTCCACCATTGTTCAATGGACAATTCTGGCCATTCTGCTTAGGTACATGGAAGCTTAACCATACTCGCAATCAAGGGAGAACCTGCTGTTTTGACCAACAACGTAGCCTGGCTCTCATGCGGGCGTGCGTAGGAGAGATGAAGGGTGCTCGCCGATCTCCTACGGGAGAAAAGACAAGCAGGAGTGTTTTCTCCAGTATGTGCTAGTTCAATGAGACACAGATCTTGGTTTTGCGAACGAGTCTTGCGCACTATTGCGTATCCAATTACCTAGCGAGGTTGGTGGGTAAGCTCTTCTGAGAGGAGCATATGGCAGGGGTGGATGCTCCACGGGTCCGAATTTTGGTCGGAATTCATCCTCAGGGCAGCATAGCACATGCCATTCATGCACTCTCATCCTGTGAACATGAGTTCTTACGCGAAGGAACTGGACCTTTAGACCAAAGTCCGGACCATGCTGGGGAAGAACACTCCAGGAGGTCCGACACGTGTATTCCAGTCTCCCTCAATCGCTTTTTGCTCATAGGTATGGCATCTGTAGGCTGGAGACTGGTCATAGACCTCTAAGCTCCGAATGAGTTTGTTCAGCAAACTCTTCAAGGTAGAGGTGGCCCAGATGGTCAAATAGGCTTTCACACTAAAAAAATTTGTGCTCGCGCTGTACCTCAAAGATGCGTACTTCCAGATCCCCATTCCTCCGGCAAGTACCTAAGGATCTTCCCTAATAGCAAATATACCAGTTTGAAGTGCTGTACTTCGGCCTGCAAATTCCCAGTCGAGGATTTGTCCCTAGCGGCAACTTGGGCGCACAAGATCGTAACCGCCTGATTCTAGCAGAATAGAGTGGAGCTCTTCCCCCTCATCGAAACAGACTCCTTGAATATTGCCAAGATCTGGGGGTCATGGTAGCCTTAAGAAGTCCTCTTTACCACCAATGTAATCTCCTATGCTTATTGCAAAGCATGTACTCCAAGGGTATTGATTTATTTTTTAAAGAAATATATCATACGAATGATGAATTCAGTATGAAAGTTGGGGTTTTTCTGCCCTTTCAATACTTCCAATGGTTGATGTGGTAGATGCTTTTGACGAGTTTGTAGACAATGAGGACTTCCTTCAGGAATGAGTTTCATATTTTTTGAAGTACTGTACGTTATATAGGGGTGTCAAAGGGCAGAGGTAACCACCAAATGTGAATAGTATCTTTTTATTTTTATTTTTCCTCCTGTTCATATATGGAATTTACGTGAAAGATGTCTGCAAAACTTATTTAGGTAAATAAGCCAATACAGTACTGTAGGCCATTTACTTAAAAACTGTCTTCTAAGGGTTAGCCCCTGAAATTTTACCAGGAGGTCATTATTTACATGTTAATGAGTTTTATGGTGAACAGTGCTTTAGAATCAAACTACCGGGAATAAACAATACAAGGGTTCAACTTACTGGGAATCAGATAACCGGAATCAAAAGACCTGGAATCAACATACATAGAGCCGGGTAAACCTTTTCACATATTTTGCCTGAGACATAATCACAGATGTGTTCTTACACTTGCTTACCACTAGAACATGGACCATCAACCCACTATCATTGTCAAGCCACTGGTGAATGAGGTGTCAGGATTCTCACTACTCATTATCATACTCCCGGGTAAAGGTTTCCAGCCAGTTGGAAAAGGGACTTCCACTCACCTAAGGGTGACTCCTATGTAAAGATAGAGAGTATGTATTCGTGTAGGAACAAATGACAAATCTGTGAGTAAATTGACTTTTCACTACCTATTCCCCATAAGCCTTATCTGCAATCAAAGTGGAGTTGTGGCAGTGGGGTGGGTGATGCTTTCCTGCTACCGGCTGGTAACAGCCTATGTGCTTGTTGACACCTTGTTAAAAGTTCCAGCTTTGTTGAAATCATAGTCTTATGTAAAGAACTCAGGTTTGTATAGGGAGGGAAAATACAAACTTAATTCAAAATTCCTCATATAGTATTTCTTTCAAATATTTTCGTAAGTTTGTCTCTAATTCATATAATTCTTACCCTTTATGAGCAGTGCAGAAGAGGCTTCAGATATTGCTGGGAAGATGATTGGAGATCTTCTTGTGACCAAACAGACTGGTGAAAAAGGTGTTGCATGCAACAAGGTTTTAGTCTGTGAACGCAAATTTCCACGACGAGAGTTCTACATGGCTATCACGATGGAACGTTCCTTTGGTGTAAGCATTTAATATTTTCTTAGTAGGTTTTCTTTTTGAATAATATAGATAAAGTATAGTGAATATAATTCAATGCTGCTTTCTTTAATTCTTCATTAGGCGTATAATCATATCCAGTACAGTTTTATGAATTTTTCATGTTTTATGCTGCTATACAGATACTGTTTTTGGTTGATATGTAGTATATGTTTTTGTTCCTATGAGAATACAAACTTTTGTCATGTAATATGAGTACACTAGCATGCAGGCTTGTATGGTCAATGAAAAATCATTGAGGATCTAGCAACCAATATATCATGCCTTACTAACTCATTCGTCAAGTAAACAGGCTGTGGCTTGACTCCAGGCATCACTAACTTTGCTAGCGTTTAGACATCCGTCGTCTTCGAAGTTTCATTTTGTTTGTGTTAATTGTTTTCACTTGTCTTTCACAATGAGTGCAAAGCAAGTGTGTGTTATGAGAACTTGTCCTGTCGTGGAAGGATGTCCTTGTGGAACTTTCATGAGTTCTATGGAAGTGGATCCTTATTCTTCGTGTCATTTGTGCAGTGGACATTGTTGCTCCTTGGAATCCTCTTGTACTATATGTAATGAGTGGTCATCCTCTCAATGGGAAAAATTTGATGGTCTTAAAAAGAAGAAATCAAAATAAGATTTTTATCCCTTGTCTGCTTTGGGGGCGAAGGAGAAGTCTAGATCTCTTTTAACTCCTAAAATTCCCCCATCTGACCCTTCGTTATGCGGTTTGCTATCAGGCTAACCGGCAAAAAATCTTGATCATGTGATTCTTCTGGATTATCCTGAAGACTTGTATTCTTCTACCCTCCATTGTGAGGTATAAGATACTACATTGGAGGCTGGTCCTCTTGCTACTTATTTGGTTCCTGTTGTTGACTGTGCTCCGACTGGTGCTCGCCGCACGCCAGCTGAGATGCACCATTGGTATTGTCACACTTAAACTCTCTGAACTCGTATGACCAGCTTTTTTTTGACCTGGGATCTCAAAGGGAATTTTCAGGTTATTCATCTATTAGTTCACCTTTGAGGTTTGTTGAGCATTCACCAAAGCATTTTACTGAGCATTCTGAACATATGAAAGAGCACATTTCACAGCGCCATCTATGCCTGACCCTGCTCCATGGCTAGCCTCACCTGACACAGTTTTATTGCCATTCTTTATATCGCATTCTTCTGTAATTCGTGCTAGGAAGTCTGGCTTACAGCTTGCACCTCATGGGCCACGACTTTGGGATGATCAAGTCAGGCCGACGAAATCTTCGTCCTCAGCGCCCTTACGTTAGTGTGTCAGGTGAGGTATTGTCACTATTCATTCAAGTGAATTCATCCTGAGACCGAGCATCAATATGATAGTGTAGCAAGCCATCATCAACGAAGAGTGCAAGTTAGAGAGGCTCACCTGCCTCTATTTTGCCTAGTGGACCTCAAGATGAGTACGTCATACCTACAATCAGCAGTGTATCCGCCATCTTGCATCCCAGTGCATGGTCCGTCATACCGCAAGTCAGCGGTGCGTCTGCCAATCTGCACTTTAGGCCTGGTGTCCGGTCCCCCATCTTTGCTCCCTTGCCCTGTACAAACTCGTCTTGAAAGGATGGATTGTGCAATATCCCTTTAAGTACCTATGTGCCTTCACTTGTCTTATTGTAGGAGAATGCAGTGCTGAAAGTGATGCGCAGGATTCCACCTCCTAGATCAACTCTTAAGAGAACGAGCACCGTCCCAGTTCCTTTGAAGGCAGCAGTGTCCCCACAGCAGCATCCAGAAAGGGTGATACGTCATGATCCTTTACATTTGTTCCCTAGGGTGGTTCCTCAGGATCATGAGACTCCTACTCTACCAATTCTATCAGTGTTTGATGCGAGTCTTTTAGATCCTCTTGTTAGGACTGCATCCAGGAATGAGCATTTTCAAGGGGAGTACATCTGCTTCCGATTGACTTTAATAGAAAGTGGTATACGCAAAAACCTTCTTAGTGTTTCATGATGTCTCAGTCAGATCCTTCTTTATCAAAGGTTTCTAAACTCGAGTGTCCAAGAAGGGGAGTCATCTCTTTCATAGTACTGAATTGATTGATGTAGTGTAGCCCTTAGAGCAAAGTGAACCCGAGATCACGCTTAGTGATATTGATCTTCTGTCTTCGACCCTTGTCCAACCGGAGAAGGTTTCTTTTTTAATCCAGATTATTATAATTGTAACGGGTCTCCATCCCATCCGAGTGTGCTCGGTCATGGAGGGCCCTATTTTTATTTCAGATATTGTTAATCAAGGAGATTTCTAAGAGTTGCAGGTATTATCTCCAGTAAAAATTGAAAATCTCGCCTAAAATGCCTTCACGAACAACCCATCGAGTGGCATTAGAGCAACCTATCTCTTCAGGCACAGAAAGAGCATTGCTGGAAGGATACGATTATTAGCCATTACATTCTTGTAGTCCAGAAAGGCTTCATAATAGTCTTCCCCACAGAAGGAAGCCACTCTCTCTCTTACAAAGGCTTCTTTTTCGTTTTCAGATGAATTACAAACGTCTTAAAATGGCATTGTCTTCAAATTCTAAATTACAGGTTTGGTCTCCTTGCCCAAATAGGGGTGCACATTTAACCTTGCACCTGAAGATCCACAAGGGAAGGGTAAAGTTAGTACACGTCCATCTACAGGTGTACTCAAGCTGATGCGCCAAGAGAATGCGCCGCCATCCACACCCGTACTCAATATGATGGCGACAAGAGAATGCATCGCCATAACCATGTGTTAAATAGGAGGACAAATAGCCACCGATTCACGATCAAGTCATATATAAAGGACAGCTAAGAACGTACCTATGTCAGCCAAGTGGAATAAATTGAGGACTACGACACTACTTCCTTGGTACGTGAAGATTGCAAAGAATCGAGAATTTTCTTTATCAGATGTATGAGAGGAACAAGGTAGCGGAACCTTACCCACCTATCTCTCATATAGCTATATCTACACATAATCAAGATCAGCCCCTCAAAAGAGGAGGAAGTCAGATTCTCCTCCTCATTATTCAGCTCCCAGGTACAAGTGTTCTTGGTGAGATACACCCGATAGTTTTTTCTCCATAGGTTTCCAACTCTGAGAAGCAGATAAAACTGTCTTTATCTCCTCCAACCTACTTTGAACACAATTTCTTAGCAAAAAAGCAATCAAGGCTTGCCACAGTAAGTTTTAGGTTTTTCTTCTCAATTTTCAGTTACAAGAAATGAGAGGAAAGATGTTGCAAGTAAAGCCAAAAGATTGTTCTGTAATCAGGAATCTAGAACTGTGGGGTTAAGACAAGAACACAGAACGTACAATCCAGCTCTTATTACGATTAATGACTCGCTATAACAACTCTTGAGGACTTCCTCTGATCATATTGGATTAGCCCCCTTGGAAGTACTGACGTTTAACTCAGCAGAGGCATTGCCCTTCATGAAAGTTATGATAACTTATTAGGTAACTCGATGGCCTTGGTACCCTTCTTGTGCCCAGGTCACGAGTAGAAGATGGTCTTCCCAGGTTCTCAAAATACCCATCGCAGATTTGATATGTCTCTTTCTAACTAGGATTTGGATACTTCACTTGGTTAATAAGTAGGTATCAGCAGCAGAACACCCAGGTTGAGTAGATCTTCCAAACTGCTTCCCCCTGCCTTACCAAGACAAAGGAAATTTTACATTGACTTTGACGCACATCTGAGCCCTCTACCGATAGACCCGGATGTTGCCAACCTAAATCCTGGAGTCTCGAGCAATATGCTCTCTCATCTACCATCTGCCTTAACATTAGAAATGCAAAACATGGAGGTAACTGCCATGTCAGGATTTCAGGCCTGCTCCTGGTTTGATTACTGGTCCAGAGTAGTGTCCTTTTTCGCTATTTCAGATCTTAAAGACCCAGATGTCAGAGAGCAGTTTGAGGAGCTATTGCGGTCATGAACAAAAGCTCTGGAGTTTATTATCCACCAGACTGCTTCCATTTGAGGAAAATATGTCCTCAAAAAGAGTGATGAAGTGGTGTCCAAATTCACAAAACAGATGACTCTCAGAGATGCTCTCTTCCTTAGAAATTCGATCATCATTGATAACTACACTTTTCCTCCCTGCAAAAGTTGCGGCTGCAGTGAAGTGTGAAAGCACCAGTCACACTTCTTTCTTGACGTGCTCAGCCTCAAGGTTCCCAGTTCCTCAACAGGTACATAAGCCTTTGCCTTTCAAGCAGTCTCAACAGCGTCATCTGCTACCTGAACCAGACAACACATAGACCTCAAAGAGACATGATCAGACTATCAAATTACCCTTTTCAATTTGTAGAAGTATTGCAGTTGTATGATGTAGATGTGGATTCCTATTGGTTCTGTCTCAAGTACAAATATTTTTCATTTACACAGGAGAGATAACAGCGAAGCTGAAGTACATGGCAGTTAAAATTTTATGACGAAGTGCAAACAATTGGCCGGTAGTTACTGACTAGGAGTTGGGAAACACCGCCCTCCACTTCCTCGTCGCGTAATCTCTTTGATAGCAGTCATCAGTGAGAACAGATGTTCTTGCTGGCTGGAGTATTGTATTGATAATTTAACCTTTTGTTTTCTTTTTCTCTCCAATGGGTTAGCTGTTGTGTCTCCTTGGTGGGGATGCCTCTGGAGATGCAAATCGTCAATGTGACACCTTCATGAACATAGAGGAGATGAAACCTCATGTTTTGTCCCCTGCCTGCAGAGGACACTTCTTCAGTCAGGATTCTGCTTGCCATTAGGGTTGGGAGTGGTCACCCTTCCAGAGGGCGACATATGACAAGAGGAGTATAAAGAGGTCTAAAAGGGATTATTCACCTTCAGGGTCATCCTTGAAGTCAAAGAAGTGCCCACCTCTTCCTCTGACCCCTGGTACACTTCCCTCCGACCTTTTCTCATCAGTTTCCTCTGGTAGCCATTCGGGTAAAGGTGGTGGCCCTTTAACATTAGGACAAACCTCGAGGTAGGAAGACCTTCCCGTTCTTTAGTGAAACAGGAAGGCTTCTACCTTGGGAGGAGTCCCTCATTGGGACATTAAGGTCCTCCTTTCAAGGAGAAATTAGTAGAGGCATTCACTTTGAAGGCAGCACTGGAGAGAGTTTCTGCTTCTGAGAGACGTTATCAGCTCGTCTCGTTTAAGAGCATAGAAGAGAGATTCTCTCCTCAGGCTCATGGCTTTGAAACAGACCACCTCCATCTCAGCCTCTCGACCACATCTTGAGACCTTTGCAGGAGAGATCTTACTGTTTTTATCTTACTGTTTTTTAAGGTGACAACCAGATTGTCCGTTTTTCATTTCGTAAGCTTTGCACTACAATGTACAAGCTTATGAAAGACATAATATGATTAGGTACTGCTCTAGCATATCAGATAAAACCTTTGATGGTTGGTGTGAACAGTGAAGGAAAGAGAGCCTGCTGTTCCAGTTCTGGAATTTGGTTCTTGACATGGAGCTCGTCATTTTCACCCTGATCCTTTCTTTCAGAAAAGGTGACTGTGAAGCAATTCTAGAAGTGGTGGCTTGCTTCTTTGCAAATAACAATGTCAATCATATGCGGTGGATCTTTATTCATCTCAGAGATATCATGTCACTTGTTCAACAACATCCATATGTGGCCAGTAAGTTTCACAAAGGGAACTTCGTTATTCACAAGCCTCATTATTATTATTATTATTATTATTATTATTATTATTATTATTATTATTATTACTTGCTAAGCTACAATCCTAGTTGGAAAAGCAGGATGCTGTAAGCCCAGGGGCTCCAACAGGGAAAATAGCTCAGTGAGGAAAGGAAAGAAATTAAAATAAAATATTTTAAGAAGAGCAACAAGATTAAAATAATTAACTCCTATATAAACTATGAAAACTTTAACAAAGCAAGAGGAAGAGAAATAAGATGGAATAGTATTCCCGAGTGTACCCTCAAGCAAGAGAACTCTAGAAGAGAACTTTCTGCCCTAGGGATCGATCAAGAACAGGGGGCAAATTAATGCAGTGATCAAAGGTGACGGAGCAATTCGGTTGACAGCTGCGTCATCGCCTTGTAGGTTGATGGTCGCTGAACCCGAAGTAGGTGGTGTAGTAGCTAAATATGAGAGGCCATATCTGTCATGAAAGATTTTTCCTACGGCAGCGTATGAAAGATGCCACCCACAGCAGCAGCCACTGTGTGTTCGAAAAACTTTCTTTGAAAAGGTGAAATCACTTTACATAATGCAGATGGGCAACGCATGTCAAGAGGAATCAGTTGACCTGATATTAGGCATGATGAACATTGCAGACCCACCTATACCTAAAATGGTAGAAGTTCATATCATTCATGGAAGGGCTAGAGGATGAAGATAATAATCCATTCTATCATCCAATTAAGAAAATAACCCATTTCTTTCTTCACACAAGAACAGATTGTGATGATTTCTAAAGAAAGTCCTCAAAGACGACTGTCAGTTATTTTCACAACTCTTCATCTCCTGCCAGAACTGGCTGTATGATTTGCAAGAATTCTTCAAGCTTGGTCTGTCACAACCTCTCTGTGACAGTGGTAAGCTTTATACATGTCAGAAATCACAGCTGGTTGAAATTACTAAAGCACAAGTGGACATTTCAGACAGAGAACCAAAGGCAGATGCAATCGTCATTGATGGAGCAACACTTATCCAATGCCTTACTTCCATGTACTTCAAAGACATTTTGTGACTATGCTAAAGAAGACACTATCCCAAACTGGAATACTATGGCACCAAGTACGAACGGGTGAACATAGTCTTTGACATATGCAAGAAGTCAAAGTCTTGAATCCGAGGTGAGGTCAAAAAGTTGACAAGGAAGAAGAGTGACAGGAACAAGTAAGACACCAGGTAATTGGCAATGCCTCCTTCATCATGCAAGCAACAAGACTGAGTGGTATCACTTCTTTGCGTAGGTGTGTGAAGTAGAGATGACAAGCACAGCCATTGTTACAAAAGGAGAAGACGCCATTAGTAGCACAGTGAAATCTGTGGGAGAAAGTCTATTATCATTAAACCCAATGACATAAGCATGCTTGTCATAGCACTATTTGTGCTGCCATCCTTATAGGATATAGATCTTGAGAAAATGTAGATTACCTTTGGCCAAGGAGCCAAAATTCAATGGATTCCAGTCCATGCAGTAGTTTCTGCGATAGGGCTTGAGAGAGCTAGAGGGAGGGATCCCATACTTTCATGCGTTCAATGGAAGTGATGTCTTATCTGCCTTCCATTGCAAAGGGAAGAAATTTGCATTGCAGAATAGGAATGTATTTGATGATGTTTCTGAAACATTCTCTAATCTCGGTCAACATCCAACATTGATTCCTGAACTTGACCTGCAGAGGCTAGAGAGATTATCCTCGGTATGACATATCAAGTGCAATTGCTATTATGGATGAAGCAAAACTAGATTTTCTTGCTTGCTAGTAGGGGCCATACAACTCGATTCTACCAACACAGGTAGCCCTCAGAAAACACACTAAGCATGTTGCTTATCAGGCTGGGATCATCTGAGCCAGGCACCCATCTCCAATCCAGACACGAGCAGTCCTGCTGAAGGTGGGTGAATACAGAAAGGAGAGACATAGCATATATGTTGGACAACACAACCTCTATTGCAGCAACCTGTCTGGAACTGACAGTGTGTTCCTGTAAAAAAGACAGCAAAGGAAGATGAAAGTGCTTACAGTCAGTGCATCTGCGTATGTGAACAGTAGCATTTGGAGGACAGTGATATGGTTTGAACATTATTGTGGAAAGCTTATGCAAGGAAAAACACAAACTGGTGGACCTCTTGAAAAGACAGTAAAATTATGGAAGATGTCATTTTGCTTTATAAACATTAAGACCTTATAATATATAAGTCATTTGGCTTTGCAAACGTTGAAGTCTACTTCAGTAGCTATGAAAACATGAATCCATATCTAGGTCATGCAAATCAAACAACTATAAATACTAATAAGAAAAACATCAGCTTTGGATAACTAAAGCTGGAATCACACTACGCTTTTTTTGCCAGCATCCCAAAATGGAAAGCACGAGATGATGTTGCTAGAGGTATTGGCTTCTCAACTGAGCAGGAAGCAGTGCGTATAAACCGCGAGCATGACGTCAGATGTAAATCACATGATGTCAGCTGCAAGTAGTATGTGCTCTTGCTTGGTAATCTTGGGTTAAACAAACCTCAAGAGATAACAAAAATCTGTTTAGTACATCCTGTGGTAGTTGTAGAATTCTTCAATTCACGTAACATACTGATAATACATATTACTGCAACAGTTTAAGAATTTCTTGGCGCCATGATGATATCTGCTGATCGGTTTCGTATAACTTTTTCCCATTTGCTCCTCAAACCGTGATATTGTAGTGTGGCACTACAATACTTTCGCTCGCTATCATTGGCTGAAGGTTGGCGAAAACCTAGGATAAGAAATGACTAGTGTAATTCCATCTTAATTTGGCAGCCATCTTAAATTTTCAATTGACCAATGGCCAGATTTGATTAATATCTCTTGGAAACACAAGTGTGTCAAGTTTTATGTTTTATCATTTGCACAATTCCTATGAAAATTTACTTATATCTGCTGTACTAGCGTTTTCAGAACTTGGAGTGGAGGTGTGTGAGTTTTGCCCCCAATTTTGGTGTTTTCCCCTCCTGTTACACTACATGGAGAGAGAATATGAATGTCCCTTGCTTTTTATGATTTGAATTCAGCTTGTTTATTGTTATTATAATTAGTTATTGTTACTGAAAAATGTAGTATGTTATTAATTTTCTGCTCTCACTCAGGGTCCTGTGATAATAGCATCTGCACAGGGTGGTGTCAATATTGAAGATGTAGCTGCAGAAAGTCCAGAAGCAATCTTTAAAATTCCAATTGATATTGTTGAAGGTATCTCTTTTTCCTCTTTTTAAGAGAAAATGTTCACTATCACCACACTTGCAGTGATATAATTCAAGATTATTGTAGACATAGTACTGAATTTCATTGAATTTCAATTGTTTAAAGTTTCTTATTGAAGAGCTGTGCAACTTGATACTTTTATATTATTATTTAGTTTATCAATTTTTTTTTTAGGAAATTGACCTAATTTGTAGGGAAAGTAGTTTGAGAGGGGATTTAAAGTTCCAGAGAAGGTTTTGTTGTTTTCTTTTGATTTGGAACTGCATTTGATAAATAATTGTATTATAACCTGAATGTACTTTTCAGGTATAACTGATGAAAAGGCTGAAAAGTTGGCAAAGCTTCTTGGTCTAGAGTCACGATTGGAGGAAACTGTTTCTGTCCTCAAATCTTTGTATAATGCATTCATCAATTATGATGCGTCCATGATAGAAATCAATCCCTATGCAGAGGATACTTATGGAAAAAGTAAGTATAGAGCTGTACTTTATTTGGCACCAGTAGTAGAGGAAAAACTTGTAAGTAAAGAATTTTGTCACCTTGTCATCATTGATGTTTATGGATTTATTCTTACGTGGCATACAAACCTTAGGTTCTTTACATGAGATGAAAAATCAACGCAAGCTGGCATGTAGCTTTAAAAAATTTTTAACAATGTGTCAACAACCGTTCCGGTTTTTACCAGGGGTAGCGGGAAGAACCACTATAGCCCCCGATCACCTCTTTACTTTGATCTCAGCTGTGGCTAAAGACAGACATCTCTTTTCACTGTCACTGGCTTTGGGAAAAATAATTTTTCCCTTTACTCTTGTCCTTTGTTCCCCGTATGGCACATTAGTCTCTCGTGAATATTATCCTTGAGCTGGAGACTTGATTAATATAGTGTTAGACTTTCCTGAAGTCTTGGAATTGGAGAACCTCTATGAGGAAGTTTGTTGCCATCTGTACGCTGATCCGTCAGCAAACACGCTAGTGAGAGCTGTTGATTCAATGTTTTTAACCTCATTGAAAGCAGATTCCTTCTCAATCTGATTGCCTGACTTGGACAGTGATGGAGGTTTGCTCAAGAAGCTACCGTGTAGCATATTCAAGTGGAAGCTAGCCTCTCACTTGAGAGATATGCTTTACCATAATCTTCCTCTGAGCTCACCTACCCTTCAGGGTATTTTGGGGGATGCAGTCGCTACTGCTGTCCTAGCATGGTAATCTATCTACCCTGCGTTCTGACGCGAGAGTACTCTACCTCTTCTGAGCTCCCTGGACAAGTTGGCAAGCTGTCTGAGGCACCAAAGGTGAAAGTTACCCCTTCACCTGAGAGTTTCGCTTGAACAAGCAGTCTCACAATGCCTCACGATCCAGGCACGTTCTGCTGATCATGAGGCTAAGGGTTTTAGGGTTTTGCTTGAAGCAAGTGATCTCAATGCTTCACGATCCGGGCTCACAGTTTAGTAGCTCGGTGTCATAGGTGAAAGATATCCTTTCGCCTGAAAGTTTTGCATGAAAACTGATCTTTTAATGCCTCACGATTCATGCTCGCTAGCTGTGACTACTCAGGCTCTTCTGAGCCTGCTCTACCTATTGGGGTAGAGCGCACAAGCCAGATTTTGACAACTGTAGCAGCTCACAGTTCTGTAGCATCACACACTCAGTGTTCACTTATGGTGATCACGGCATTGCTCAGCATTCAAGGTGGTTGCTTGACTCACCAAAGTGCTTCCTTTCTCCTGAATGCTCTGTGAACTAGTGACTAACTAGATCCCTAACATGCATGAGGTAGTTTCTTAGGGCCTCGAGATCTTTGTGGATTTGATCCTTTGCGATAAAGAGAACTGTACATTATTACATATTAGATAAAAAAATCACCTATTCATGGTTTCGGACAAGTAATCTCGTGGCCAAATTTTCATGTACTGTAAATTATTCGGTGATAAACCCTTTGTATAGTAATTCTATTACAGTACACCAATGCCCCAGTATATGAAGCTTCAATCAACAAATTTTCAAAGATACGAATAAAAGTTTTGCCCCAAGCTTCGATATGCATACGAAAAATTTGAAGTTACGAATTTTTTATCGATAATTTGTAACCGTAAAATTTATTAATTTTAAATAAGTAAAATAAATTGAAACTTTTGTTTATTGTTTTTGTCTTCGTCGGTGGCATGTACTCATAACCGAATATCATAGTTTTCAGTCCCAATAGAAGGTTGAATAGAGGAAAGGATCATAGTAGGTTAATTATATTGTTGGGTTAGTGACCCTCTTATGGATCATAAGACGGTCACCAACCTAATTCGTGCCTTGAATAATCGAGGGCATTGATCACACTGAATCGTGGGAGGCGGTTGTGGTAAACTTGCTCTTTCTGCCTGTTCCGGTCATTTAGCTACCAGGTTAACTCTTCTATTTTCTTCAAAGAGGTCCATGCCAACTTTACCATTGCTTCTCCACTCATTCCTGTTGCTTGCTGAAGCTTCAAAGGTGTTGAGGTCTGTTAGCTTCCTTGAAGGATTTCTTGAGTTGGTCTTTAAATTGAAGCTTAGGGTGGCCTCTTGGGCAATAACCTGTATTTAACTCGCTGAAGAGCATTTCCTTTGATAGTCTTGTGTCCTCCATGTGCATCACATGGCCAGACCATCTTAGAGGGGGTTTTGTGATCATGGCCTCGATGCTGGTGAGTTTGGCTCTTTCAAGGAATGCTGTACTGGTCACATAGTCATTTCATTTGATTTTCGTTATTGCTCTCGGTTTTTCGGGTGGAATTGTTCCATTTTTTTGAGGTCCCTACTATAAAGGGTCCAAGTCTCGTATGCATATAACAGGGTAGGCACTATAATGGCATTATACACCATCACCGTTGTGTGGGTGGTTAGGTCGTTGTTCATGAATGCACTGATGGATAGTCTCTCATATGCAGTGTGGCCAGATTGTAACCTGTTTTCAATCTCTTTGGAGGAGGTGCTCTGGGGGGAAAGGATGCTTCCCAGCTATGGGAATTGTTTGACACATTCAATGGTGGTTCTATCTATGTTGATGTTAGTTACTGGTGGATTTTCCCCTGGTCTTAACTGGACCAATATCTTATTTTTGACCTGTTAACTGTTAGGCCAAAACACGTGTTGGTAGAATGGAAATTATCCACTGATACTTGCAGTTTTGCCTGAGTGTGGGCTACGGCAGTGTTGTCATCTGCACACTGTAGTTCTGTCACATTGATGGTGTTGGTGTTGCGCTGTGATTTGAGTCTGGCTAGATTGAAAATTCCTCCATCTAATCTGTATTTCATCTCAACCCCTGGGTTATTATGGGATACTTCATATAGCATTGCAGCTAAGTATAAAGAGGAAAGGGTCAGCGCCAATACAGATCCTTGTTTTAGTCCACATGTGATTGGGAAGTTGGGAAGGGGGCTGACAGGTTGCTTTGGTGGATTACTTTAGCTGTCATCCCATCATGTAGAACTTTAATCATGTCAATAAAGGCTCAGGGATTCCAAAGTGATTGAGGACAAACCACATAGCTGTTCTTCGTATGCTGTCGTATGCTTTTTCGAGGTTGTAGAAAATTAGGAATATAAGTTTTAGCTGTTCTTTTTATTGTTCCTGTAGTTAGCGAGCACAGAAAATCATGTCTATGGTTCCTCTAGATGGGCGGAAACCACACTGAGAGAATTGTTTCTGCTACATCTTGTAATCTATTTAGTAAGATCCTTGCCAAGACCTCCCCTGCAATTGATAGTAAGGATATCCCTCTATAATTCCCCCATTCTCTCCTATCTCCTTTTTTGAAGATGGTGACAAGTAGTGTGTCTTTCCAATCATTGGGGGCCTGTTTTCCCTCCCATGCTTTCAGTATGAGGGAGTGAAGATGCATTTTAGGACTAAACTGGCGTGGGTCAGAAGTTGAGTGGGAATTAGGGTCTTGGTCTAGGGCTATTTGATCCTTCCATCTACCATTAATGAGGAACTTGATATCTTCGTCATTGTCGTCAAACCAGTCCTGGTACTGTTTAGTTCTGGTGGCCGATAATGGTTCTTACAGCTTTATTGATGGCATCTCGTAAGTTAGTCCATTCAGCGTTCATTGAAGGTTCTCTGGCTGGTAGGTTCTGCTAGGTTGCTTCTTTGAAAGCTTGAGATGTATCAGGATCTTTTAATTTACTTGTGTTGTATCTTCTTCAGGCTTTGTTTTGTTGGATGTTACGTGGCTTCCTTTTTGATGGTTAGTTTTGATTTTGTGATGAGCTGAAATATGAAGCACAAAGACTTATGATATGAACTTGACAGACATTTAAGACATCTTAATGTATTTTTCATTTAAAAGTCAATACTGTATATCATTAATAAAATAAAATACTACCTTGCCAAGAGAAATTAGTTCATTTGTATAAAAGAAAATATATTTCTAAAGAAATATTTGTTCCAACACGGAGTACTTACCTCGAACTACTTTCTTAGGAGTATCTGGAATCTCCTCTCATCCGACCAGAGTTTTGTGTAGTTTACCCTAAACCCATTTTCTATGAGGGGTAACCTCAGGCGGAGTGATACGCGCCCTGAGGCTAACCCTGGGTCAGAGAGCCTGCTCTCTCAGGATTCGACCTCCAGTAAGTTATCTGGTCGCGTCGCGATATCATCTCCCCGCTCTCCTAATCCCTGTGTGACTTTGTGTCCCCCCGACCCCTTTGTGTCTCACGCGGTACCCACGTGGTCCCTTTGTGCTTTCCCTGTGCGTTCTTGTGTCTTGTGGTGCTTCCTCCTGCCTCATGGAGCATCCCCGCCGTTGTCCTGGGCCTATGGCCGGTTAATCGTGTGGAGCGTTCCTCTCAAAACCCGAAGTAGACCCGCACTCCTTGTGTTCCACGTGCAGGGGCAGTGTATGTTCCCCTTCCGCCACGTGTCCGGCGTGCGAGTCTTAGAATGAGGTGCAGTGAGAGCGGTATAGCACCAAGAAGAAGGAAGCATCGAAGAGGTCGCCTAAGAAGCCGAGTGTCCCTTCCTCCCTTGCTTCGCTGGGCGTCTCGTCTGATTGAGCTTCCCTACCCCCCTCCCCTACCCAGAGTAGAGGACGAGGTAAGTCCGTTGCGGGGAAAAGGCCTGCGGCCCTTCCCCAAGAGTCTGATCTTCAGGATAGTGGGGTTGTGGCGTCGTTCCAGGCGAGTGAGGTGCCTGAGGGAGGGGCAGGAGTGTGTATGGGAGACGGAGCCCTGGTGCAAGCAGGGCACGTCTCCTCTGATGACCCCATGTGGGGGAAAAATGTCCCTAATTCTTCTCCAGCCTCTTGGGCGTGTTTTTCAGGCACTTCTGCAGCCGAGGGCGCCGCCGAGAAGGAGCTTTCCCCGCCGTCGGACCCCATTGTGTGGGTTCCCCCCAAGACCCTTTCAGGTTGCCGCTGAGGATAGAAGAGGGCTTCGGGACCTGGTCCCCCACGGAAGAGCGTCCACGCTCCCCCCCAGCGCCGTCGGCCACGTTCCCGGACGTCTTTCTTCAGGAGTCGCCGTCCACGGAGCGTCAAAGGAACCCTCCTACACCAGCGCGAGAGGCGAGACCATCAAAAAGTGCCTACAAGTCTTCGGTCGCCTCAGTTGAGGCCCTTTCCTGCTCTTCGGAGGATGAGGCGCTGAGGAATCTCAGGAGACGTCGGGAGAAGTCCCGCAGGAGATTTTCGCGTTCTCGCTCTCGCTCTAGATCCCGTCACGGGAGTAGGCGTCCAGGGTCCCCCAGAAGGAAGTAGAGGAAAAGTGCCTCTCCGGACGGTGAGTGGGTGATGATCCACCGTGACAGGTTGCTGGAGTTGGCTGCGGCACCGGGCTCGTCAAGTTGGCGTTCGAGAGCTCGTTCTCCAGAGAGGTACTCGACCCCCAGCAGTTTCAACCGACGGAGGGACTCATCCTTGCAGGTTCCAGTCGACAGGCGTAAGTCCGCTAAGGTTCCTGCTCCATCTGCCCAGCGGAGAGAGTTGCCCCTTCGGTCTGGCAGCCGAGTCCTGACCTCCAAAGCGCACCTGACTCGTTATGAACGTGACCTATGACTCCCCTCGTCGAGCAGGCTCGCAGATACGTGGACCTCCGGAAGGGGGGATAGACCTAGGACGGAGGCCTTCGTCCCGACGGCGATGCCCATCCTTCAGAAAGAACCCCAACAAGTGGGGCGGTCCAGGACTCCCCCACGTGCCTTCGCACTTCGCCGGAGGACCCCCGTCGCATGCGTCAGTGCATCCGACGGAGGAAGTCAACGACCAATGACAGGGTTCGGCAGCGGAGGTATCGGCTTATTGGAGGGTAATAGGCCTCATCAGGAGTCACCATAGGCTGGACGAACCCAGGCCCTCCTCCGAAGAATCCTGGCGTTCCAGTCTTAACAGGCTGGTGGACGCCCCTGTCCAACAGAGGCCCTCCCTGGCTCTCCCTTTAGCGAGGGACGTAAAATTGTGTAGAGCCCATGTGGACAAGATTGTGGCCAACCACCCCGAGGCTCCCAAGAATCAGAGTGCCTCCAAACTACTCCAGGGCCTGAAGTCCCAGAGTGAATTTTACCTCCCGGAGGGACAGCGAGCAGGCGCCTGTGCACTGGAACCAGCACTCGCCGTTTTGGGACAAGGAGCCTCGGAAAAGAGGGCGTCTACAGCTCCGATCTGCTTCTCTCCATCAGAGGTGATCATGATGGAGGAAATTTCGAAGGACTTGGTCAACGTCTCCTCGTGGCTGGACTGGTGGGCGTCCAGTCCTCACATGACCTCACGGTACCAGAAACTCAGGCCTTACTCAAGGAACTTATCAGTTCGGGAGGTAAGGCCCTGAAGTTCCTCTCTTACCAGTCGCTAGCTATGGCCACCAACTGGGTCCTACGCAGGAGGGACACGGTCCTTAGTAAGATCACGAGGAGGCTTCCGGACAGAGAGGCCAGGTCTCTGAAAAGTCTGACCCTGTGGGACGACGTGATTTTTCCCCTGAAGGCAGCGGAGGAGTCAATTGAGAGGGTCAGGAAGCTGAAGGACCCGAACGAGCCCAGACCCCACCCAGTCAGGAGACCGGCGTACAGAAGGTCCACCTCTGACATGCCCCTTCCTCCTCGGGCCTCTCCTAGCCAGCCCAGGAGAGACAACTCTTTTACGGCCTGGTCTCAATCATCTCAGCCCTCCCGTAGGGGAGCAGCCTCGGCCCAATCCGCCTTTAGACCCTCGTACGCAGCGTCCAGAAGAGGACGTTCAGGCCGCGCCTCAAGGAGAAGATAGGGAGGGAGGCCCCCTACTCCTGCCGAAGCCTCAGGTGGGGGGATGCCTCAAACACTATTGGGAAGCATGGAAAGACCATGGAGCGGACCCGTGGACCGTGACAGTACTGAAGGAAGGGTACAGGCTGCCAGACCAGCAGGCAGAGTGGCTAGCCCCCAAGGACCCCTTGAAAAAGACAGCTCTGCAGAAAGAGGTCTCAGCAATGTTGGCAAAAGGAGCGATGGAACCCGTCCTGGACCCAGGTCCGGGGTTCTACAGCAGGCTGTTCCTGGTGGAGAAAGCGGCAGGAGGGTGGAGACCGGTCATAGACCTCACAGCCCTCAACAAATGGACACTCCGAAGTTGGTCTTGGCATCTTTGAGAGGAGGGGACTTCATGACGTCAGTAGATCTCAAGGACGCCTACTTCCAAATCACGGTTCATCCCTCCAGCAGGTAGTACCTACGGGTGAAATGGGGTACCCAAACGTTGCAGTTCAAGACCCTCCGTTTCGGGCTGTCCACAGCTTCTCAGGTCTTCACGAGGGTCTTCACAACAGTCTCAGCCTGGGCACACGATCAGGGCATTCGCCTCAGAGAAAGTACTGAGGGAGCAAGGCGCGAAGCTACTACGGTTCTGCAACGTGCTGGGATCACCATCAACCTGAAGAAGTCCCAACTGATACCCTCCACCAGGATGACCTACCTCGGAATGGTCCTGGATTCCCGGTTGGTGAAAGCCTTCCCCTCCGCGGAAAGGCTGGACAACTTAGACCAGGTCCTCCACCCCTTCCTGACGGGCCAGCCCAGGAGGGCAAAGGACTGGCAGAGACTGGTAGGCCACCTAGTGTCTTTGGAAAAACTGGTCCCCCAGGACAGGCTGAAGCTCAGGGAGATCCAGTGGAACATGAAAGAGAGCTTGAACCAGAGGGATTCCCCCCACAGGGTGATTCCGGTGTTCCCGTGGACGAAACAAGTCCTAGAATGGTGGGGCTGCAGGGCGAACACCCTCAAGGGGATGCCCTTTGCAGCCGACCCCCCGGAGATGCTGCTGTTCACGGACGCATCGAAGGAGGGGTGGGGTGCCCATCTCCTCGGAAAGTCAGCAAGAGGGAGTTGGACGAACCAAGAGAAGGCCCAGCACATAAACTTGCTAGAGATGATGGCAGTACGAAGAGCGTGCCAAGAGTTCGTCCACCTACTCCGGGGAAACACCGTGGCTCTGATGTGCGACAACGCCACGGTGGTGGCTTACATAAAGAAACAGGGAGGACTAAGATCGAAGGAGCTGTGCGTCCTCACGTTAGAACTTCTAGAGTGGGCCGAGGTGGAGCAGATCAGAATCTCGGCAAGGTTTATTCTGGGGAAAAGAAACGGCCTCAGCAGGATGGGACGGGTGGTAGGGTCCGAGTGGTCCCTGCACCCGGAAGTAGCCAGAACCGTCATTGAAAAATGGGGTGCTCCGGTGATGGACCTCTTCGCAACGAGGTTGAACGCACAGCTCCCCGTGTTTTGTTCTCCTGTGCCAGATCCAAGAGCGGCGTTCAAGGACGCCTTCCAACATCCTTGGGACAACCTCGACGTGTACGCTTTTCCCCCTTTTGGGATGCTCCGGCAGGTCCTCAATGGAGTAAGAAGGGCAAACAACCTGTGGATGACTTTGGTAGCGCCCTGGTGGCCGGAGAGAGAATGGCGAGAATCCTCGGTCCCTTCGCCTTCACGCGTGGAGGTTATCGAGCGCCTCCTGAGGAGGGAGGGCTATTCGTCGAGTACAGTAACGAGGATGTCAGGCTACCTCAGACGGTCTACCAGGCTAAGTGGGCCACTTTTACCAAATGGTGCACCGCTAGGAACATCTGGCCCCTGAGGGCCTCCATCCCGGACATAGCGGACTTCCTAGTTTACCTCTGGGACGTGGTCAACATGTCCATCCCGGCCATCAAGGGAGTCCGTGCTGCTCTGGGCCAAGTTTTCCTCCTGAAGGGCATAGACCTGGGTAATCCAGGCATATCTCAATGCTCATTAAAAGTTTCGAGCAATCATGCCCCCCCGCAAGCTGTGAAGGTGCCACAATGGGACGTGGCCAGGGTTCTGAAAATGTTATCCGAACCCCCGTTCGAGCCCATGAAAGACATCGTGGACAGGGACCTCACTCTCAAGACGGTTTTCTTGTTGGCGTTAGCTTCGGCTAAACGGGTGGGCGAGATCCATGGTCTGTCCTACGAGGTGGCTCAATCGAAAGGTTGGCGGGAGGTCACGTTTAAGTTCGTCCCTTCCTTTGTAGTGAAGACCCAGAATCCTGCCGTGTGGGACCTCAGGTTTGAAGGGTTCTCAATTCCGGCAATCCCCCGGTCGAACGACTCGAGGGACTTGCGTCTGTGCCCTGTCAGAGCAGTGAGAAAATACTTAGAGAGGACAGCCAGACTCCGGCCCGAGATCAAAAGGCTTTTTGTTTCCACAGGCCTCGTGAAGAAGCCAGTCTCCAAAAACACCATCTCCTGGCTGCGGCAGGTCATTATCAGGGCCTACAGTAAGGCAGGAATCCCCCTGCCGGGAAAGCCCAGACCCCATGACATTAGGAGCCTTAGTACTACGTTGGCTTTCGAGAAGAGTATGGCAGTGGACCAGATCCTGAGGGCAGGCACCTGGGCAAACTAGTCTACCTTCACTGCTCACTATTTGAAAGACTATTCAAGAAAATCCCTGGACGGGTTCTCGATAGGTACCGTCGTTTCCGCGCTCCAAACGGTTTAAGGTTATAGCCCCAGTGATAACCGCGGGTAACAAGCACAAGAGACACAGGTTCATTCCTTAAACCCCCTTGTACTTCCTTCCCCCTTGTACTTCCTTCCCCCTTTTCCGCTTCAAGTGGGCTCAGATAGGGCCCTGAGCCGGAGACAAGTACCTCAACGTGGGGAAGACATGTCCCCTAGGATTTCTAGCACAGGTGAGTTTCTTAGACACTAAGATGGGTTTTTGTGTAGTTTCCTCTCTCTCGCTTTTCTATGGGGTCAACTCGACCTAGCCTCCTATCTAGGTCTCTGGATATTCCTCAGCACGGTCTCATAAAATTGCAAGGGCCACGCCTTCCTCCTAAAGTATAGGTCTCCTAAGAAAGTAGTTCGAGGTAAATACTCCGTGTTGGAACAAATCACAAATTTTAAGTAATTTGTATTTTTCCTAACAGTACTTGCCTTGAACTACTTTCGGGTAATGGCCCACCTTGCCTTCCCCGAGTGTCCCCTAGAATTCTTAAGAGACCTTAGCTACCAAGAACTTACTGGAGGTCGAGACCTGAGAGAGCATGCTCTCTGACCCAGGGTTAGCCTCAGGGCGCGTATCACTCCGCCTGAGGTTACCCCTCATAGAAAATGGGTTTAGGGTAAACTACACAAAACTCTGGTCGGATGGGAGGAGATTCCAGATACTCCTAAGAAAGTAGTTCGAGGTAAGTGCTGTTAGGAAAAATACAAATTACTTAAAATTTGTGATATTAGTGCACTATTCCCAACAAACTTGTGACGACGACATAGTCACGAAAGTGGTCATAAGATCAAACAGTCATAAGTCGCGTAAGTTATAAGTTGACGATTACTGGTATATCTTTTGTTAGGGATCGGTTAACTTCCTCTTTAGTTTATATAGCCTTCAAATGTCCCTCTCATATTTTTTTCAGGGTAGCTTTGTTCATGTCTGAAATTTGCTTGATGACAGATAAATACTTCAAGTTGCACTTCGGTGCTAAATGGCCTCCAAGGCCAGATCTAATTGATAAAACTAGCTCAATGCTGTAAATTTCTATATTGGTGCAAAATGTTAAGACATCAAGGTTTTGATTAAATTTCAATAAAAGCTTCAAGTGGCAGATGTAAGAAAACTTCCATTTTGCTACAAAATATTTATTTCTAGTACATCCCTAATGTTATACAGTATTCAATTAACATGAATAGAACTGCAGTAGGATGTAATTTTGGTAATCTTAGTATTGATGTATTTTTGCTAATGATGTTTTACATTTGGATTAACTATGCTATTTTCACAAGAAATTATTTCTGTTCAACAGTGTTTGCACTTGATGCTAAGATGAGATTTGATGACAATGCAGAGTTCCGTCAGAAGGAAATATTTGATGAGAGAGATTGGTCTCAGGAAGATCCTAAGGAGGTGGAAGCTTCTAGACATAATCTCAATTACATTGCTCTTGATGGTAAGAAAACTAAAATTTTACATCTTGTATAATTGCTGTTATTGCTGTAATGTTTATTGATATCTAATATTACTTATTTTTTGCATGAACTTATTTTTTCCTGGAAATTTTCGTGCAAGTCATGTGCTGTTCATTTTTTTTGATGAAAATGAAAAATAAGATTTGTTCTTATATGAATACCAACCCATTGTTCTTTACTATGGATATATTTTTTCAGCGTAATTGGAATCTCGCCATAAACTTTTACGAAAGTTGTCAACAACTCTCTGTTAGTTAGTGGGGTGTAGACCAGCCACCCCCCCCCCCCTTGCACTCACCCAGTAAGATCCCTCTCTTTGGTGTTTGACTCGGTAGAGTGAAGATGTGCCGTCTTCTTGCTCTCCCGTTAACCCTATTATTTCTGGCCTAAAACTAAAGATTTATCTTTCTTTTCATGTATGTGTGGTCTCTAGGGACTTGCGACTATGCAGTTTTCCCTGGAATAGCGTCATGTTTATGTCAAGTATGGAGATGGATCCTCACTAACTTTGTTCGGTGTGCAGACAACTCTCCTCTACGGATACAAGTGTTGGGAGTGGACACCCAGGAAACGCCTCCCTGTTACACCTTTCACCCGAGAACCAGCAGAGGATTGAGATTTCGTTACGGACAACTAACGTCTGCCATTAGTCAGTGTAGTCTGTACTGCACTAGTCATTCTGCCCCTGGAGTCCTTTGCTGCTGTCATTGACATTCCCCAGGGAGTCATTCAGTCTCCTAGCTTTCTCCTTGGCTAAGGCCTAAATTTTATATTCCATTCAATTCAATTCTTAGCTAAGCCTCAGGAGCATAAGTATACAAAAAGATCTGGGCTTCAAAAGTCTTCAATGACCAAGTGCTTCAGAAGAGAATTCTGGATGTGGTCTTCCTCGTTGCTGTCAGCGACTGGAGACGCTTCTCTTAAGTCTTGATCCCCTGTCGAGGTACTTGATTAGGACCCTGACCCAACCCAGGTCCCTATGGATGTGAGTCTTGAGTTGTATGAGTCTCAGATCTCTAAGAGTCAAAAGAGAGTCATTAAGTCAAAAAACCCAAGGAAGTGACGCTCAAGTTTTTGGTTCTTTCGTCGCCACAAGCTCACCTATGGCAACGATTGCTGGGTTACTTGGATTTGTTAGAATGCCTAGTTCCCAACAGTCCTCTTCGTAAGCGGTTACTTCAGTGACAACTGAAGACATGTTGGTCCCAAAATGGGGATCCTCCCAGGACCGGCATTCCGGTGGGACTAGAGCAAAAGGGTGGACAGGTAGCGGACGTTATTAACGTCCTTACTAGGAAAAGGGTGGAGAGGTAGCAGAAGTGATTGACGTCCTCGATAGGGGGGCCTTCTCCCACTCTTCCACCAGTAGGAGGATGCCGGCAGATCAGGTGGCAGCAGTGGCTTCACCACAGGGCCGACCCCTTGACAGTCTACGTCCTTCACAAGGGATACCTCATCCCTATTTTAAGCACCAGCTCTTCACTTTCCCCAGATTCATCCCCCAACGAGATCCACTTCCTTTGCAGAGGGATTGCTGAAGGACGCTACCTGTAAAAGGAGGCTGCCTTCAGGAGGTCCTCGACAGGTCTCCAGGCTGCTTCAGTTAACTCCTTGTAGAAAGGTGTTTGGAGGCTGTATATCAGGCATCAACTTCTCAGCCTTGAACAAGGTTGTTCTCCAAACTCCATTCAAGATGGATACCACAGCCATGCTTCAGCAAGCAGTCAGCCAGGGCGAGGGACTTCATGATTAAGTTAGATCTGAAGGATGCGTACTTCCAGATCCCAATACATCCATCCTCGACAAAGTACCCAAGATTCTTATCTCGCAGAAAGGTACATTATACTTGTTCCTATTACAGTACTGTGTTTCAATCTGCCCATAACTCCTCAGGTGTTCACTCTGGTCTCAGCATGGGCTCATACCAAAGGGCTTCTAGACGATTGGCTGGTCTTGGCAGATTTGGAGATCCTTCTCTGCTACTGAGCCATGGTTCTCTAGTTTTGCCCTGATCTGGCGATCATGATAAACCTAGAGAAGTCCTCTTTGGAGCCCAAGCAGAGCCTGGTATACCCGAGTATGAGAATTTACTCCGTAATGGGGAAAAGTCTTACTATAGTAGCAGTGTGTCAAAAAAACTCAAGGAAGGGACACACTAGTTTTTGGTTCGTTCGTCGCCACAAGCTTACCTATGGCAATGATTGCTGGGTCACCTCGTTTTGTTAGAATTCCTGGTACCCAACAGTCGTTGTCTTAAGCGGCCACTTCTGTGGCAACTGAAGACTTGTTGGTGCCAAAATAGGGATCCTCTTGGGACATGCATTCTGGTGGAACTGGAACAAAAGGAGGATCTGAGTTGGTGTTTCTCAGACTCCAACCTCCTTGAATTTATGCTCTTCATGGATGCATCAAAAGAGGGGAGGGTCACTAACGTGTTGCATCATGTAGCTTCTGAACTGTGGTACGAGGTAGACCAACAATGCCTCATAAACCTCCTGGAGTTGAGGGAAACCTACTTGGTGCTCCAGCATTTATAGCCGCGTCTTTCAGGTCACTCTGTTTTTGTTGATGAGCTACAACACAACCATAGTGGCTCATCTAATTAAGCAAGGTACTATTTCACGGCAACTTTACCAGCTAGCCTTCTTGATACTGCGGTGGACAAAGTACAACCAGCTAGGCTCATTCCTAGCAAGAAGAATGACATGGATAACAAACTGAGCAGACAGGCTCAGATTATAACTTCTGAATGGTCTTTGGATCATTGGATTGTGAACAATGTTTTGATTTTGTGAGGTTCGCCAATGATAGACCTGTTCACAACTTCTCTTGAACTGGAAGCTTCCTGTTTATTGCTTGTCAGTTCCAGAACCACAGGCAGTCTCCTAAGATGCCTTTCAACATCTGTGGGATCACTTAGATGTTTACGCATTCTCCCCATTCTGCATACTCAGGAAATCCACAACAGGTTGAGATTGCTGACCATCCTGTCAGTGACGTTGATAGCACCGATGTGGCACCATGCAGAATGGTTTCCGGACCTTCTGCTACTTGTGACAGAAGTACCGAGGGAGCTTCTCATTCTACTCGATCTCCTACATCAACCACACAACCAGATTTACCATTGGGCTCCTAGATCCCTACGTCTTCACAACTGGAGGTTATCCAGTATCTCCTCTCGGAGAGAGGCTTTTCGGCACCAGTGGCAAAACGGATGTCTAGATACCTCAGGAGGTTCTGAACCTCAATCTACCAGGCTAAGTGGGCAATCTTCTGTGGTTGGTGTCATAGATTGGGTACTGTATCTCTCCACTCAGTGCCACTCTACCCCTAATTGCTGAGTTTTTGTCATATCTTCGAGGAAAATCTCTGTTTTGACTCAGCGGTGAAAGGCTATCGCTCAGCCTTAAGCCAGGTCTTTAGACTGAAAGGGCTGGAAATTTCCTCATTGTTGGAGCTGTCTATTCTCATATGAAGTTTCAAGTTAGGTTGTCCTCAGTTGGAAATGAGACCTCCTTGGAATGTGAAAGTTGTGTGTTCCTCACCCTGAACACCGTCTTTCTTTTCCCTTTAGCCTTGGCCAAGTTGTGTGATTTTTCTTATGACATAGCCCATTCAAGGGCCTAGGGACAAGTGATGTTCAGCTTTGTCCCTGAGTTTGTGGCGAAGATTCAGACTCCTCCGGTTTTCGAGTCCAGGTTCAATTCCTTCCAGATTTCGAGGTTTTGGGAAGTTGGGGCCCTAAGGCATCTCCTCAAATGAATTCGAGGAGTTTGTCCTCAGGTCAGACAACTGTTTGTTAGTTCAGGCAGAGTCAAGAAGAGGGTGACAAGGAACACCATTTCCTCTTGGATTAGTTAAGCCATAGACCGAGCCATTAATCCCTCCCCTTCTCCTCAAGGACCTCGACCTAGAGCTCATGATGTTAGGGGAATCGGTACGTCTCTGGCATTTCAAACAAGCAGGGGTGTGGAGGAGACAAACAACCTTCACTACCCACTACAAGCAAGCTGGGATCCACAGGTCTCTAGACACTTTTTCAGTAGGACTTTTGGTAGCTGTACAGCCATCTTTTGAGGACTATTATTATTATTACTTGTTAAGCTACAACCCCAGTTTGAAAAGCAGGATGCTATAAGCTAGAACTCTTTCGACCGTAGGTACGGCCCTCTTTGACTAGTAGCTAGAATATATTGCATATATTCAAGTCATATTCCCAATCTTCTGAATGTGGGGGAGTCTGATTTCAAGAGTATAAATTACAAACCCCTTTTTACACATAGCCTTGACTCATAATGGTGCTCATAATCACTCCGCTCAGGCCACTGGTTAACGAGGTGTAAGGATGCACATTTCTCGCATTATCATGCACAGATGCTACATCCTGGAGTAAGTTTTCAGCCAGTTGAAGAGACTTCCACACACAGTAGTGTGAGTCCCCTATTCTAAAGAACGTAGGGGTTGTGTACAGTGTAGGAACAAACCACAAATTAGGAGGTAGTTTGTATTTTTTCTAACTGTACAAACCTATAATTCTTTACGTGTACTTTTACCCGTCATCATCTTACCCCAGGGGAAACTCATGACTGGGATAAAAGTGAGAAAGGTATGAGTGAGAGGGAGCCGGTGCTTCTCCCTACTATCACTGGCTAACAGCTCAACTGGCCGGTTGCTGACACCTTGTTAATAGTTCTTATAGTAGTGTCAGTTAGTGATGATTTCTTCTCCCATTGTAAATAACAATAGGTTTGTATAGTTAAGAAAAATACAAATTACCTCTGACTTTGTGTTATTCGTGTGCCAGCTAACTGGCGACCTTTCTGTGGGACCGGAAATTCATTACAATATACAAGGTCTTGATTCTAGTTGTCTTGTTTGTAAGCAAACGAAAGCCCTTTCAGAGACAGAGTCCGTTTTATATCTCGGCTCTTGAGTCGGTAGATACCAACCTCTGTCCGGGGTCAACCTTTAATTTATATTTACTGAAATCCATGTCTTCAGAAGGTAGCCTGTTTTTAAAAACACCGAGACCATCAAGCCCCTTTCAAGAGAGGCTATCCGTATGGTGACCCCTCCCTCCTTTTATTGTTTTTAAAGTTGATCTTGTCTCCATCCATAAACACGAGGTGAGTAAAATTGTCTTTACGATAGCATTCTTTAATAATATGCAATTTCAGGCCACAAGAGTTTTATGGGGTGGTTTGGGCTTTATTTATTAAACACTACCTGAAACAAATTGAGTACAACATGCATGCTTAGTACTGTACTTGGCGTAATTGGGACTCTTTACATGGGTAGATCGGAGGAAGTGCCAATTTACTAGGCCCTCTAAGCAGGCAGTATTCTTAAGTTTACCCTTGTGAGTCAAGAGTCAGACTTGTTAGCTTCTCTTCTTACTCTTGGAAACATGCCCATGTGTTGTAAATTGGGCTTTGTGGCAGACAGTTGTCCTGGAATGGGAAAGTTTGCTTTTGAAACTCTGGTACTAAGTTCTTAGAGACCATACATTTTAACCTTAGAGTTTTCAATATTTAACTTAGCCGGTGATTATAGTAGCTGCAACTCTGTTGCTCGACAGAAAAACTCTACGGAAAAATTCGCCAGCGATCGCTACACAGGTAGGGGGTGTACTCAACAGCGCCATCTGTCGTTCAGATACCCATTACTCATTGTAAACAAAGAACTCAATTTTCTCTCTGTCGGGCTACCGGCAAGACCTACTAATTCGCTGTTGCTAACTGGATTTGTTTTCACAACTATTTGGTGAAGTACACTATTCTAGTTTTGAGCTTTCGCTATGCAGGTGTTTTATCTTCATCTTAAAACTTGAACTCGTTTTGGATAGATTTAATTATGGTGACAAAGAGAGTATGGACTTTCTTTCACTTTTAAATGGCCGACCCTTCCCTTAGACGGAAGTGTGTTTAGGCTTTTAGTAATTATCTTATCACGTTATAGATTTTCCTCTATATATTTTATATCTCTCCGCCTTTATTAGGCCTCTTCGATTAACTTTCCATTTTTTATAAACATATAGAAATAAATTTTAATGCTTTGTTTATATAGACCTTTCCTGAGAGTAGGCGGTCCTAACTTGGAAACCGAAGTTAATCAACGTTGAGCCCTTTATATCGTCTTTAGCTTTTAAAGAGCTAAGGATTTAAAACTTTTTAAATGTAATATTTTATGAAAGAATTTCTTTGATAGTCTTCGTACTGTTTTCAAAGATGAACTAACGTTTAGTTTTTTATGCTACGCAGTTGTTGACGTTCAGGACGTTCAACATGCGCTCTATCGTTACGATAGAGAGAGAGTGTATCACGGTTTCACTTTGCAGTAAGAGTAAATCGATTCTGACGTTTTGTTCATTCTTTCTTAGCTTAAATGTTTTAAATTCTAATTTAAAGGAACTTTTTATTTGAAAAACCTTTCAGTTTTTTCCTTTAGTCAAATAACATGTTTTTTTTTTTGTCGATATATAATTGGGCTCTTCTCTTAGGTGCGAAATCAAAAGATAAAGAGAGAGAGAGATAGAGACGGAGGGAGAGAGAGGAGAGAAAACGTTCCGTTCAAGCGGGTAACGTTGTTCTCGTGTTACTCACGTCCCTAGTCGCTGTATGGGGAGGAAGGATAAAACGTTTTTAGGTTTTTATTCTCGTCCCCAGGCTATGTGCGGTGAGAGATTGAAAACGTAGTTATATGAACTAGTGTTTAGTCTCTTTCCCAGCCACTGATTACTACCTTTTAATGAAGGGTAGAATTGCGTGTTTCAGGTAGAAATAAGTGCAAAACAGAAAATCGAAGTGATAAAGTGATATGCGCAAAGTGTTACAGTGTTGCGTCCGAGGCGCAAAGTGTTACAGTGTTGCGTCCGAGGGTTCGTCTGTTCGTGCCTGTCGTTCACCTAGTCCGGGACCTCTTACAAGCTCCCAAGCCCAGGGGAGAAGTAATGTCAAACGACTTATGGGTTCGAGAGGCCTTGACCAACGAACAGACGTTTTCCCTCTATGGTATCGGGTGTATCTTACCAAGATCTCCCCTACCATAAGACGAGAGAGACGTTGTTTCTCCTCGCCATCCGTAGGCTTTTCGCATAAGAAACCTGTCACAAGGTTTCGAAGCCCTTAAGCGAAAGTCAGTCCTTTCAGGACAGGTCCAGCGTCCTGGTTACAGCCATTAGGACAGCTCTGACCCTATGCAGTCATCGGATAACTGCTCGCCGCCTAACAAAAGCGTAACACAGACTCCGAGAGTCATTTTTTTGTAGGCAAAGTGTTGCGGTCACAGACGTTACCCTCGTCTATTACCACAACCATTTCCGTTGATCCTTAAGGGGTTGTATGGCAAAACATGCAGTATATGCTTGCCTCCCTTATGGAAGACTATTCTGCCGATTAGTCCGTTGAGTCTAGCCGTTTATCTCATCGATATCCTGGCTTTCAGCCAATCTAACGTTCCTTTGTGCTTACTGTTGACGTTGGCGTAGCTTAGTCACGTCAGTCAGGTTGTTTAGAACCACACTCGATGCGGTCTCGTGTGGTTTTTCAGCCGCATTTGGACGTTAGGCCACTGGCTGATGCTCCTGTTGACGTTCAAGACGTTCACTAACAATCGGAGTTGACTTGTTTTGACGCTGTGCGTCAACCTCCGCATTCTAGAGTTGTTTTGACTGCTCAGTCTAGGCAGTCAAAGCAGTCTCGAGTGGACGCTGTGCGTCCTCACGCACCTGTTGTGGTTGACAGTTCACAGACTATCAAGCAGTTACATGACGTTGCGTTCTGGTCCGCTACTAATGCACCAGTGAGAGACTCAGCTTTTATCGGACAAGGTTCCTGTAGATGAGGAAGTTGCTGTTTCTCCCTCCTACTGATATTCCCTTGAGGACTCTGTCAGATGGAGAGGAGCCTAAAGCTGCTTAGCCTCCTATGGATTTTAATTAAATCATGATGATTTTTTTTAAGGATCTTCGTCCGGATCTTTTTGTAACTGCTGCTCCTCGTTCGCCTAAACGTCAGAGCTTACACTAGGCCTAGCTACTTCGAAGCCATTGTTTTTAAGCTAGTGCTCTCTCGCTCTCCTAGAGAGCGTTACGTTGGCTAGGCGACTGGTTTTTCACCAGGAGGAGTTTGGGGGATACAGCCTTTGCTTTCCCTTCTTTTAAACTGGTTTATAGAGCGAGAGTCTGATATGACACGAGAGAAGTTCTCGGCTTGGGAGTTCATGCCTCTGCCCAGATAGACTTCTCAATTCTGGTAGACTCTCCCTGGCGCCTAGCCAGGAGACGCTCCAAGTTGTTTACAGGTCAACTTCACAGCTGTTGTCGAGCCTTTGAAGTTTTGCTGTACTATTATGTCACGCATAACAAGGCTTTCAGGGATGGTAAACGGTTCCGCCTCAGTCGCTAACCCCGTCTGTTGCCACACCTGCTCCCGTAGACCCTAAATGGGCTTTGCTGCAAGACATGCAGTCCAAGCTTGCGTCCTTGATAGAGGACTTAAATGCGGAGAAGAACCTTCTGGCCAACAACCTTCCAACCGGTTGGTTGTGCGCCCTGTTGACGCTGAGGTAACCTACTCGCGTCTGCCAGTTGAGGGGGTTCCTCCACCGATGCGACCCAGTGTGGGTTGCCAGCCGCACGTTGACATTAAGCGACGCTCGGAGGTGGTTGTTGACGTTCAGGACGTTCAACAACCAGCAGAGGTGACTTGTTTTGACGCAGTGCGTCAACCTCAGCAACCCGGTAGGGTGTTGACTGCACAACCCAGACGGTCTAGACAGTCTCGGGTTGACGCTGTGCTTCCTCGCGCACCCATGGTTGTTGACAGTTCACAGACTGTGCAGCAGTTCCATGATATTGCGTCCGGCTCCGTCACGCATCCACCAGTGCGACCGGATTCAGCGAGCCAGACGTTGCCCACTCCGTTGCCGTTTCCTCATCAGTTTCGGATGAGGAACCCCCTGATGAGGACGTTGCTGAACAACAAGACGATCAGCCCCCAGCCCTGCTATCCATCCAGAAGATGCTGAAGAAGGAACGCTGCTCAGTCAGGCTGTGGATGAGTCTGGTAGGGACACTGTCATCCGTGGATCAATTTGTGTCACTAGGAAGACTACACCTCCGTCCTCTTCAATACCATCTAGCTTTTCACTGGAAAAAGGACAAGACGCTAGAAGCGGTCTCGATCCCGGTTTCCGAAAAGATAAAGTCTTGTCTGACTTGGTGAAAGGACAATATCAACCTAAGAGAGGGTCTTCCCCTGGCTGTTCAGACTCCCAACCACGTTCTCTTCTCGGACGCATCGGACGTAGGCTGGGGTGCGACATTAGACGGTCGGGAATGCTCGGGAATATGGAACTCGAGTCAAAGGACAATGCATTTCAACTGCAAGGAGCTACTGGCAGTACGTCTGGCCTGGAAAAGCTTCAGGTCTCTCCTTCAAGGCAAAGTGGTGGAGGTGAACTCGGACAACACCACGGCTTTGGCGTACATCTCCAAGCAAGGAGGGACCTACTCTCTGACGTTGTACGAGATCGCAAGGGACCTCCTCACCTGGTCAAAAGGTCTAAACATATCACTAGTAACGAGGTTCATCCAAGGCAACTTGAATGTCATGGCAGATTGTCTCAGTCGGAAGGGACAAATAATTCCAACAGAATGGACCCTCCACAAGGATGTATGCAAGAGACTTTGGGCCACCTGGGGCCAGCCAACCATAGATCTCTTCGCAACCTCGATGACCAAGAGGCTCCCAATATTTTGCTCACCAATCCCGGACCCAGCAGCAGTTCATATAGATGCCTTTCTCCTAGATTGGTCACATCTAGATCTATATGCATTCCCTCCGTTCAAGATTGTCAACAAGGTACTGCAGAAGTTCGCCTCTCACGAAGGGACAAGGTTGACGCTAGTTGCTCCCCTCTGGCCCGCGAGAGAATGGTTCACCGAGGTACTTCGATGGCTAGTAGACGTTCCCAGAACACTTCCCCTAAGGGTGGACCTTCTACGTCAGCCACACGTAAAGAAGGTACACCAAGGCCTCCACGCTCTTCGTCTGACTGCCTTCAGACTATCGAAAGACTCTCGAGAGCTAGAGGCTTTTCGAAGGAGGCAGCCAGAGCGATTGCTAGAGCAAGGAGAACATCCACCCTTAGAGTCTACCAATCGAAGTGGGAAATCTTCCGAAACTGGTGCAAGTCAGTATCCGTATCCTCGACCAGTACCTCCGTAACTCAAATAGCTGACTTCCTCTTATATCTGAGGAAAGAACGATCTCTTTCAGCTCCCACTATCAAGGGTTACAGAAGCATGTTGGCATCAGTCTTCCGTCACAGAGGCTTAGATCTTTCCAACAATAAAGATCTACAGGACCTCCTTAAGTCTTTTGAGACCACGAAGGAGCGTCGTTTGGTTACACCTGGTTGGAATTTAGACGTGGTACTAAGATTCCTTATGTCAGACAGGTTCGAGCCGCTACAATCAGCCTCCCTGAAAGATCTCACCTTAAAGACTCTTTTCCTGGTATGCTTAGCCACAGCTAAAAGAGTCAGTGAGATTCATGCCTTCAGCAAGAACATCGGATTCTCATCTGAAACGGCTACATGTTCTCTACAACTTGGTTTTCTAGCCAAAAACGAGCTGCCTTCTCAACCTTGGCCAAAATAGTTCGATATTCCAAGCTTATCGTATGGTTGGAAATGAACTAGAAAGAGTCTTATGCCCTGTAAGAGCTCTTAAGTTCTATTTAAAACGAACTAAACCTTTACGAGGCCCGTCTGAAGCTTTATGGTGTTCAGTTAAGAAACCATCTTTGCCTATGTCAAAGAATGCTTTATCCTATTTTATCAGACTGTTAATACGAGAAGCTCATTCCCATCTGAATGAGGAAGACCAAGCTTTGCTGAAGGTAAGGACACACGAAGTTAGAGCTGTCGCAACTTCCGTGGCCTTTAAACAAAATAGATCTCTGCGAAGTATAATCGACGCAACCTATTGGAAAAGCAAGTCAGTGTTCGCGTCTTTTTATCTTAAGGATGTCCAGTCTCTTTACGAGAACTGCTACACTCTGGGACCATTCGTAGCAGCGAGTGCAGTAGTGGGTGAGGGCTCAACCACTACAATTCCCTAATTCCATAACCTTTTTAATCTTTCTCTTGAAATGTTTTTATTGTTGTTTTTGGGTTGTCCGGAAGGCTAAGAAGCCTTTCGCATCCTAGTTGATTTGGCGGGTGGTCAAAGTCATTTCTTGAGAAGCGCCTAGATTAGAGGTTTTGATGAGGTCCTTTTGTATGGGTTGCAACCCTTGATACTTCAGCTCCTAGGGGTCGCTCAGCATCCTAAGAGGATCGCGAGGCTCTGTAAGGAAGACGTACTTAAAAAGGCAGAGTAATTGTTCAAGTCGACTTCCTTACCAGGTACCTATTTATTTTGTTTAGTTATTTTGATAACTCCTAAAATGAAATAAAAATTCTTAGCTCATATGATGTAAACATATTTTGCTGGTCTCTACCCACCCCCCTGGGTGTGAATCAGCTATTATAATCACCGGCTAAGTTAAATATTGAAAAATTTTATTTTGATAATAAAATAAATTTTTGAATATACTTACCCGGTGATTATAAATTAAAGGACCCTCCCTTCCTCCCCAATAGAGACACAGTGGACCGAGGAGAAAATTGAGTTCTTTGTTTACAATGAGTAATGGGTATCTGAACGACAGATGGCGCTGTTGAGTACACCCCCTACCTGTGTAGCGATCGCTGGCGAATTTTTCCGTAGAGTTTTTCTGTCGAGCAACAGAGTTGCAGCTATTATAATCACCGGGTAAGTATATTCAAAAATTTATTTTATTATCAAAATAACATTTTTCACAAAGGAAAAACTTATTTTTGGGGAAGTTTTGTGTGACACTACCACCTCATAGCGTTGAGCAGGAAAGTGGAGTGTTGTTATATACCTTCGACCTTGAATGATGATTGTGGTTTTGTTTGACATAAGTATATTGGCGAGGACTAGAGCAATGGTTTCTTTCTGAAACTTACAGCTATTAAGGTGTTCTGGCAAGTTCAAGTGTGTTTGAACTGCGAGATACCCACTGTACATTGAGACTGTGCCCTGCATGTTAATACACTGGGTCTAGAGCAGGGGAGATGATATTTCTTTGGTTGTTGTCGTATAGGTTTCCCTGTTCTAGCCCTTCAACAGAAAGGGCCTTGTAGACCGCACAGCACCTCTCCAAAAATAAGTTTTTCCATCGTCAAAAAACCTTAATTTAAAGTTCTCAATTAATTGAAAGTGCCACATACTTGGGTTTTTAGCCCAAATTTCATATTCATTTTCATTCATCTGACATTAAATGGAACCAATGAGTATAATGGTAGAGATAGTAGTCAGTAGTTAGCTGATGTGTAATATTGTAATCGTAGCAAAAACAATAGATTATCATATGAGTTTTTGGGAGTATTTAAATTTTTTGTATCCTCCAAGTAATGATGACAAACAAGAGGCCGAATATGATTACAGAATGGAGCTTCAGTGTGAACTGTTGAGCTCTTCTTAAGGGATTATTCTTTTGAAGCACCTCTGAGCTTGGATATTTTTTCTTTATGTTTGTGAATTGGATGCTCAGTTTTTGTTCAAACAATCATTACTTATTTGGTTATTTTTTTTTTTTTACATTCAGGTAGCATAGGCTGTTTAGTAAATGGAGCAGGGTTGGCAATGGCAACAATGGATATCATCAAGTTGCACGGAGGCTCACCTGCCAACTTCTTGGATGTTGGTGGAGGTGCTACAGCAGAACAAGTCAAGGAAGCCTTCAAAATCATTACTGCAGATCCAAATGTAAGAAAAATGTTTTACATGAATTTGAAGAAGTAGCCATAACAGTATTAAAGTGATGGTTTTTTAGCAATAGATAAGTATACTTTTTCCTGCTTGAGATGGATAGCTGTTAGTTTTGTACTTGAAGTGAATGCATTTTATTGTTATTAGACAGTTTCTATATCTTTATTCATAGTATTTAATCACTAGTTTACATATCCTTATTCATTATATTTAATCACTATTTATGTAATAATGATTTTCTTATAAAGCAGTCAAAACCAAGCATCTTAGTCAAGTTTAAAATTTTGCTATAGCATTATGCATCTTATTCAAGATCAGAAAAAACTTTCACAAGTATTTTGTCACCCCATTATTAAATACACTATGAAAGGATTCATGTAATTATTATTATTTCTGAAATCTTACTCCCTCAGGTTCATGCTATTATGGTGAATATCTTTGGTGGAATCATGCGATGTGATGTCATTGCTCAGGGTATTATTGCTGCTGCAGAGGAACTTTCCTTGAAGATTCCAATTGTAGTTAGACTACAGGTGAGTACTGTATAGCAAGATTTTATTAGACTTTAAATAAGTTAATGCTCCAATTCTTATAGGCTTAGTATATACTTTAGGTATTGCCCAATTAATGTCATAAATAATGGAATAGTATTTTGTGGTTATGGAAAATTTTTTCCATGTTTTAATCAACTGCTATTAAAAGTTTATTCTACAATTTGTTAAGATTAGGACTACAGGATTCATAGCTGCAACTGCATAACTGGTAATTTGCTATTGCTTTAGTTAGTGAGAGATGTAATAATGAAAGTAACTTATGCAACCTGAACGTTTGTAAGGTAGGATGTTTATCATTAACCCTCTGCTGATCCAGGCCTTAACAAAATTACTATCAGGCTCATGACCTGTAAAATTTTTTACGGTAAGTAGTGACGTTGTGTCATTTGTGTAGCGTTAACTAACAGATGAATAAAGATAGAAAGAAATTGAAAATTTCATTAGAAATCTGAATCAATTTTCTATATAGCTACATTAATGGATGATGCACCATTTGTCATCAGATCCTTAGAGGGTTAATTGAAATTTTGCCATTGCATCTCATTCAGTATGATAAGAAATCAGAGAAACAGATCTAAATTATCATGTCTGTAATTCAAAGCATTTGTAGAAATTATTGATTTTTATATTTTGAAAAATTTAACTAGGAAAAAATAGTTAAAACCATTTTGAAAGCAGTAACGAAGTTTATTTTTTATTTTAATGTTGGGGTCTCTTGATGTTAAATTTATGTTTGATATAATTCAAGTAGAAGTAACTATGATTTTCTTTCTGACAGGGTACCAATGTAGATGATGCCAAGGCCTTGATTGCAATGTCCAACCTTAGAATTTTACCTTGTGACAATCTTGATGATGCTGCTAAGATGGTTGTGAAACTGTCAAATATCATACAGATGGCTAAGGCTGCCAATGTTGATGTCAAATTTGAACTCCCTGTTTAGCTAGAAACTTCTTTAATTTGAACTCGGTGTTTAGCTAGAAATTTAATTGATTTGCAGATTGTGTCTAGCCAGCTTTGACTTTGCTTATTTGGCTTTGAGTTATGGTATAAAGTACCTCCCAAACTGATTATTTGAAATTAAGAGAAAGCATTCAGTAAAATCTAAAGTTGATTTGAAACTTTATACCAGTCACACAATTCATTCTGAAAAAAAAATACATTAATATAGCTTTTTATTTAATAATTGTACATTTGTAAATTTCACTTGGCCTTGTTTATATGTCTATTTATTGTTAAGCGGTGAGTGCATATTCATGCAGAAGAGGAGTGTGTAGATATTTTAGAGGTAAGGTTGAAAACTACCTAAGACTATATTTCATTCTAGTGTTATAAACTTTGCTTAATTGAGCTTTCATAGGAAAGTTAATAAGACTTGGATGATATATGTATACTGTAATTTATTATTGGAAGTCCCAATAAATATTGAAGCTAATGACAAAACTTAATATCTTTTTTTTTCTGATATCCTTTGGAAGTACAACACTTGCACTGTTTTGTGTATTCACAAAACCTGCTGATCCTAATGACAATCTAGGTTTTCTCATCAATACCTTTAAGCATAAATTTTTCATTTAAGACCCTCAGATAGGAGGAAAGTGTCTGGTAAGTAATTTTAAATGTAAGACATAGCTAGTGTAAGAATTAAGAAAAATCACAAATTTCCAAAAGCATCGAGAGTTGTTACAAACTTCTCTCCCTACAATCCATACCATGTTGTTGACAAGAGATGTTCCTCTGAATAGTTTTCTAGTTTGTCTGTCTATCATTGTATGCTACACATTGTATGGCATAGAATCTCCGTTAAATGTAGTACAATGAGTCCACGTACATAAATGTGCGTAAAGGGGAATTATGTTTCTATCCACCGCATTTATCTTTGTCAAACTGAATTAGATTATTCCAAAGCCCAAAATTTTTCAATGAGAGGGTAACCAATACCTACTGTACCTAACTAAATAGTTCTTACATTAATCTCTGCATCCCTGCCCAACCTTATTTTCTGGAGGTCATAATCCATTTTTATGGAAACAAGGCTCAGAAAATCCAGTTTCTCCCAAAAAAAACAATTAGCATGTTAAATGTAAATTAAAAAAGAAACAAGTTAGCGAAGCTCAAATAATGAAAACTATCATTCCCCTTAATAAATTTTTTTATTTCAGGTTTCCATAAATCCCTTTGAAACTAAGGCTGAAGGCAGTACAAGTAAAGTATACCTTGATGGAATGAAAAAATAAAATTAGTAACCAAATAATTATCCCATACAAGTCTCTATCTCAATTCTTATATGACCCTCTTGATGATAACATTACTTAACCTACATTTTGAATCCTACAGTTTGGTTTCACAAATGAATAAATATTTAGGCAGTAATGATGTTAGCTTTTGTTGTACTCATTTTACAAGGAGCCCTAATACAGAATAGACTTAAGTGCAAGAGTAAGAAGTGCCCTCTAAGAGAGGTAACTTGAAATTTTAAATTATGATTATATTGTAGACCTATGCTGTGATTCATAGTGCTTTTAAACTCGTAATTATAAGGATCTCTTGGAAGAGTGACCTATTGTTAAAGAGGTTGTATGGAATTTAAGCTAAAATACTGGAGCTCTGTGGGGCATTCAGCTTTGTAAGTTATGGACTGGTGAGACACATGATAAAAGGATTAGAAAAAAGTAACCTTTACTTTCGTTCACCAATTTAATTCATCTTTCATACTCCTACCCCCCTCCCCGGGGTCCATCAATCATTAAAATAAAAAATCCAAAAAAACTACTGGCCAAGAGAATTATAATAACTGGAGAAAAGAAATATTGTGAAGTTAATATGCCATCACAAAGAATTTGGAATACTGTCATTAATCATACACAATATGGTAGGTAAGAATATTTATTAATTGTACCTAAATTTACTCAATTTCATAAAAATTGGTAAGTGATGGAATGTCTAAGATTTCAGAGATGGACATCCCAACGAAATGAAAAATGTCATGCTGTACATGAAAATGTACTCACAGATGTCACTACATCACAGTTAGCACATTCAGGAACAATACTACCTTCTAACATGTATTGATGGGTAATGCAAGTGTGTTTAGTCCTTAAAAGATTTGAGATGATATTCTACCTAACTGGAAAAATGACCAATTTCTGGGTACTTATGCGATAATATTTGGCAATGTTCATCTAAGGCCTTTTTTTTTTTAACCCTTTTACCCCCGGGGTATTTGGAAATTTCCAACCCTTAACCCCCAGGGGGTTATTATTTTCCCAACATATTTTGCAGTATATTTTCTTTAAATTGCTCTAACAACCTTAATTTTTGTCATAGAGAGGTCAGGTTGGTCTCATTCTCTTGGAAAATGCCTGAATTTTCTGAAAAAAATTATAAAAAAATATGAAAAACTAATTTTTATAGCATTTTTTTGAAAGGACGTACCCGTACGTCCATGGGGGTAAAGGGATGGCTTTTGTGAAACGTACCAGTACGTCCTTTGGGGGTAAAAGGGTTAAAGATCTAATCTTATTGCTCATCTTTTATCAAGGTGGGGATTATTTGACAATGCTATTGTAAGCTCATTTTTCTCATCTCTGAGCTTCATTTTCCTGAATCCCAGCAGGTGGCTGGGATCTAGCAAGAGCATGTAGACAATATATTCCAGGATTCTATTGCATTTATAGAGTGAATATCTATTACAGGCTGCCAAGCAAGAGCCCGTGTCTTACACAAGGTAAGGCAATCTACACACACTCACATACATTGTGTTTTGAATGGCACTTAGTTCCAAAGCCTGAACTTGGCCATCATTTCTGCTAAACCGATGCAAAATTGGGTAGATCTGTGTTGTATCTTTTGTTTCCCAAAGAAAAAGCAGTCTACTAAATTTTTTTATTTGGGGTCATCTGTAGATTTTCCTTTTGGATCTTATGAATTGCATTGTTCCAAAGCATTTCCCCAAATCTCATAGTTTAACTTCCTTATTGATAATTTGGGGGTTAGCTGTTGTATTTTCCCCAAACTCATTAGGCTTATAACTGGGAATTCAATACAACACATTACACCCTTGGAGGAATAATGAGAGGTGGTGTTCTGCATGGGCCAAACGGCTCGGTAAAGTAAAGCCAGTTGACCATGTGGTGGCCACACGCAGGAAGACCAAAAGAGACACCAAACATTAAGAATTAATAGAAATGCTTCAGTTATTTTTCAATGTTTATTATCATGAGTCTTTATTATAATCTTTATTATAAAGAACTTAGTTAATTTCATTATAAAGTCAGCCCTCATTCTTCGTGGAGTCGGTTATTCTCGATTCAGAGAATAGTATAACCTATTAAATAAAAAATCACATTCACGGTTTCCCAATGAGTACTCTCGCTGCCCAACGATTTCAAACCATCTGCGCTCCTTTGTACCCGCCATTCTTCGGGCCGCTTCCCTCTCCCCCCAGCACATTATGCCAATCTCTTGGTGGTTTTGCCCACTCTTGCTTCCTGTCTCCTAGTGTGTGCATCTCCTGCTTTATCCTTAGGTATTTTGTGCCAGTTTCAAAATCATTGGCCCCAAATAAGCTGCTTCGATGTCCGAAGGTTCTGCTAAATGGCAGAGTAGGGCAATGACTCTTGGGGAGAAGGTAAAAGGCCTTCATAAGTGTTAGGAAGTATTTTCAGTGTTAACAAAAGTACTGTGAGCTACGTAGAAAAAAATACAGCCAAATTTCGTGCTGCTGTGGCTGCTAGTGCACCATGCAGTGCAAAAGTTGTATCCAAGGTGAGGGAAAAAGGCATGATCAAGATGGAGAATGCCTTTTTTTATGGATCGAAGACCAACATCGCAAGGGAATCGCCATCAGGGAAAAAGCACTACTCCTAGCTCTAATCATGTGGATGTGGTCATCTCCAGTGCATTGTCAATGTCCCTTGCATCTGTCATTGATGAGCAACCTGTAAACCTTTAAATTTATGTGGATGCAAAAAAGGAGATAGATTTGCTTTAAGAGTAAGAATCTAATTTCCTTACATTGCTATGAGGAAGGACGCAAAAAGGAGAAAGATTTGCTTCGATAATAAGAATCTAATTTCCTTACATTGCTATGAGTAAGGACGTGAATTTTGCTGTTCCTGTGCCTGATCTAAATTATTGCACAGAAGGTCGTAGCCTAGCTATTTGTCAGCCTATATATGCATTAAGAAGTTCTTCTCACGATTGTGTATTTTCAATGTACTTGGAAAAGTCAGAGATGCAAAGGTATTTGTGAATTTAGTTTTATAAAACTTTGTGAAAGAAATAGTAAATGTCAATCAACAGTGGGTAATCTCTACAGCTAAGGAGATACGAGCTAAAGAGATCTATGAATCCTTTTCTGTGAGGACAGATTGACAGATAACCGAGTACTGACTGTTTTATTGCTTAAGCGGAAGTTGTAGATTGACTGGCCCTTGTGGCCAAGCATGGTCTCTTGTAATTATGCAACCTGTAGGTGTTGATGATTTTAATTTGAAGGTAAATAAGACAACATACTTTATTGATTTGTCAATTAGTTCTTTTTCTTATACTGGAGGCGGCCTTTTTTTAAGTCCAGGAAAATGAAGGTGACAAAGGTGTGGGAGAGGGCAGCAGCCCCATAGAACTGTGAGGTTCCCGTCGTTCAGTCAAGAGAGGGAGATTAACAGCAAGTTCCAATATGTAGAAGAGCTCGGGAAGGAAAAAGGAAGAATAATCAGTTGGATAAGATGTCAAAAACTTCCCTAAGAGCCAAAATCTATGTAGAATGGCATTTCAGCTTCAGCAGAAATAAGCTGAAAAGGATATTGAAGGATAATGGTTAAAGGGTGAAATAAAATATCCCTTGTATGTATCTGTGAAATAAAAAAAGAAAGTTTTAATTAATAGATGAAGTGAAGTAGAATAAAAGCTGAAGAAAAGCGAGAAATTAAACTGAAATATAATTAGCATATGGAAAACAGTTAAATACAGCGTGAAAGAGCAAAGAATTTGAACAGTAAACAAACTCAGCTTGGCTGAGGGCCAAAAGAATGGGTGGGAAAGGAGGTGCAGAGGATTAGGGAAGAGAGCACGGATGGTTCCTCGGGCTGAGGTGAATGGACCTTTGACAGCTATTACAGCTCATGGACGGAGGGAGGATAGTAGTGCAAAGTAAATGCAAGGGAATAGGTTTTTGGGAGGGGAGTGGTATTCTGTAGGGAGAGGGAAAGGAAGGGGAAGGTTTCATGTAGACACTGGTTGTTAGTAGTTGTAAGGGAATTGGGTGATGATGTGTACTGTGGGAAAAAGAGGATGGGGAAGGATGATTGTCTGTAGGTGGTAGGGAATTAGGTGGTTATGGACAGTGTGGGCGATAGAAGATGGGGAAGGAAGGAAGACACTAGAGGCCGTGAGACATCAGAGGTGAACAAAAACTATTTCAGAATTATTGTTCGGAGGAAGAAGCAAAAGCCTAAACTGAAACGACTAAAGAAAACAAAGGAACGTACAATCAGGAAAATAGTAGAGGGATGATGTGTTTGACAGTAATCAAAGTAATGAAATTTTATCTTTCTCATTCTTGTGGCTATACTAACTACTGTAGTTTAGCTTTTTGGTCTTATGAAATTACAGCTCTCTTGATGGACCTTCATGCTTATGAAGGTGTAGACCCAAATGGCATGTTTCTTTTTTTTTTCTTTTTTTTTTTTATAAAGAATGCAGATTTCTTAGCTCCTAAGTTGAGTTATTTTTTGCAAGTAAGCAAAAAAAGGTTCTTTTAGCACTTGGAGGATTGGTAATGTTACACCATTATGTAAATGTGATAGTCATACAACAAGTCCAGCTGATTACCGCCCAATTTCCATAACTTCCATTTTATCTAAAGTTTTTCAATGTCTTTTGGCAAAATATCTTAATAGGTTTGCTGAAGATAATCATCTGTTCCCTTGTTCACAGGTTGGCTTTTGTAAAGGCCTTGGAGCATGTGATGCCCTTCTCACAATTTCCAATGCTGTACAGAAATTCCTTGATTATGATCAGGAAGTTCATTTGATTGGCCTTGATTTTAGTGCTCCCTTTGACCATGTTAATCATGAGGGCTTTTTTTTCAAACTCAAACCTTTGGGATTGGGTGGGTCTTATCTTAGTATCATTATTGATTTTTAAGTAATAAATTGCAAAGAGTTGTTGATGGGCAGCATAGTGAGTATAGGAATGTGATATCTGGTGTTCCTCAAGGTACTGTTCTTGGCCCATTACTTTTTTCATGCTATATACATACACTATGACATATGGTTTGGCTCAGAAAACAAGCTGAATCCCTTAATAGAGATCTAGATGAAATTATTGCATGTTGCAAATTATGGGGCATGAAGTACCCTAACAAAACTTAAAGTTTGATTGTAAGTAAGTCGAGGACGAGGACAGTGGTTCCTCTACATTCGGATCTCAGCATTTATAATGTTTGTTTTTTATTTTATAACGTGAAAATTTTAGGGTGATTCTTGATAGCAAATTTACTTTTGAGACAAACATAAATTGCACAAAAAATTAGCTTACTGAGAAAGTCTTCAAGATTCTCAGTGATCAAACTATTTTGAATAATTGTTTTGATTCTTTCAATCTATTGTTTTCTTGTCTGGTCTTCAGCTACTGAATATCATCTTAAGTATTCGGAAAGGAAATTTCAGTGAATTAAATTTCTTACTCCTGATCTAGATATCAGTCTCTGGCACCATCATTCAGTTAGTTCGTTATGCATGTTGCACAAGACTTTTCATAATTACGACCACACTTTGCATTCAGATCTTCCTGGACAGTACCACCCTGTTCGTAGTACAGTACCACCCTGTTTGTAGTACAGTACTAGGTATGCAGTTAATTCTAATAATATTCTAATAATGCCTTCTCCATCATAAGGCTCAATGTTATACAGTATTCCAGCTGCGACCAAATTGTGAAATGATCTTCCTAATCAGGCAGGTAAATCGGGGAACTTCAAAAGTTTAAACTTGCAGTGAATGTTTTCATGATGAATGGGTTGACGTGAGTCTTTTTATAGTTTACATATGAAAGATCTACTTTAATGCTACTAATGTTATTAAATTTTCTATTTTAATTGGTTATCACTTCTCTTGTAGTGTATTTATTTCCTTTCCTCACTGAGCTACTTTTCCCTTTTGGAACCTTTGGGCTTATAGCATCCTGCTTTTCCAACTAGGGTTGTAGCTTAGATGATAATAATAATAATAATAATAATAATAATAATAATAATAATAATAACGTGCAATCAGAGATTTCAGACCTCCGCCAATGAATATTGCCAATATTTTACTCAAATGAATGGATGAAACACTTCTTTTTTCATATGCTACTATGGATGAATCTCCTGTAACATTTAACTAAGTCTATGGACAGCGTGTTCCCCTTTTCATATGCTAACTGCAGTTAGTGAAAAGTGCAATGTTGATCCAGATTCGTGATCTTAATCCGTATCGTTTCCAAAATTTCATGGTTTCTTCAGAAGCATAAAATATATCCATTGTAAAAATTTAATTTCGTCAAAAACCTTCAATTTCTTTTGATGTAATCTTTGAAATTGTTAAAAAAGGCAAGTCCAGATCCGGAACCAGAAGTTAATGAGGTCGTCCATGGCCTAAGATTTATCTGTGGTGGAAATTTTGTTAAAATTTGTATATTTGTTTTTGACGGTATCTGCGACATGGTTAAAAATGCAAATCTAGATCCAGATCATCTCCAAAATTTAATGGAATCGTCCATGACCCAAGATTTATCTGTGGTGAAAATTTTGTCAAAAACTTTCTAGTAGTTTTGACGTAATCATGTCCACAGACAGATATACAAAACGGATTTTGAGCGAACCGAAAAATCTATTTTTGGGTGAGATAGCCATGTCGTCCTAATGGAAGGTTCCTATAAGTAGCTTCCAAGGGATATTTGCCACCAGAGTCTCGTCCTCCATCTCAGCTTGACAGGATTTCTCTGTCCAGAGAGGAATAACGTACTCTCAGGCAAGAAAGAACTGCAAGGCCTTCTCTTATGGAGGAACTCCTGCCTCAGCGCAGGGAGCAGAAGAACTTAATTTACCATCCCTAAGTCCTTGATGAGAGCTTCTGTGCCTCAGCAAGAGAGGCCGAGGGGGAAGACTCTCCTACCATGTCAGCACTACTTGCCTGTCAACGGCCTACCTTGATGACTTTAACCCATCCCGGGCTCCTATGGAGGAGAGCTCAGAGGTGGATGCGCAATTTGGTCTTGAGGACGACCTTTTGCCCAGAGTTGCTAGCCCTAAGCTCACGGAGGTGGAGCAGAAGGAGCAGAACATGCCTTTTAGCAGGTGTTATCCTGCATTAGATCAATCAGTGTGATGCCAAACACATCAGCAGTCCCACAGGGTGGGAAAGACACAGTCTTGGACCAAGTCTACGGGGCTGTAGTGGCCTGGTGGTAGCGTCCTTGCCTGGTGATTGCCAGACTGGGGTTCGAGTCCCGCTCAAACGCGTTGGTTCCTCTGGTCATTGCAACCTCACCGTCCTTGTGAGCTAAGAAGGGGGGCGGGTTGTGGTTTGGGGGAGCCTATAGGTCTATCTGCCGAGTCATCAGCAGCCATTGCCTGGCCCTCCTTGGTCCTAGCTTGGGTGGAGAGGGGTACTGGGCGCTAATCATATGTAATATGGTCACTCTCTTGGGCACTGTCCTGCTTGATAGGGCAATGTCACTGCTCCTTGCCTCTGCCATTCATGAGTGACCTTTAAAACTTACAGATCCCCTAGGGCTAGTACAGCTTTTCCCTGGTTAAAGGGGTTGAAGGGTGCCAGAAAGAAGGCAGTGCCACAGGCTACAGGCTCCTCTGCCTCCCTCCGAGTAAGCTCTTCTTCTAAGCTCCTCTTGCCACCATTTGTGCAACAGAGTAGGTATTATGAGATTTTGAATGAGCCCCTTCTGGCCTTGCCTCTGGATCACTCCATAAAGGCTCTCACAAGGGACATTTTCTTTGAGAGACTGTCGGAACTTTCAGTCTCATATTCGGCCTCAGAGATCAATAACCAGGAGAAAGTTGTGAAGTATGCCATGCAGGCTACTTCATGGCTAGACCTCTGGTTGGGATCTGTGGGGCACTTGATCAGATCTCAGGACTGGTCTTGTGAGTCCACAAAGAAGTCGATGGAGACCTTCCTCTTGTCCGACACCAGGATGATCGAGTTCCTCTCACATCAGGCTTTCAACCTGTGGGTGAATACCATCCTTAAGATTGGACTTGATCATCAAGCGGTTCCATGGGCAACTCCTACAGGCCGAGGTTTCCAGGCTGAGAAACTTCTTTTTCGAGGGTAGTTCTCTTCAACCTGGAAGATGTCGAGTGGGTGGCATAGAGGTGGAGGAAGTCCATCCAGGACTCCCTCCTCCAAAGGGCCCTATCATCACAGCCCTATTAACCTCTGCCACAGAAAAAACAACCTCTTCCAAGCCGCCGACAAATAGGGCTAGGGGCCCTAGACAGCAGGGCACAGTGCCTAAAAAGTCTTTTCAAGGCAACCATAGAGGTTCAAAGTCCCTCTGTGGAAGGAAGGACAACAGGGAATTTGGCAGAGGCCTATCCCTCTAGGATGGGCAATCTTTCCAGATGTCTACCTGTGGGTGGGGTGGGGGGGGGGGATGCCTGCAAAGTCTCTGGCTAAGGTGGCTGTAGCTCAGGGCCAAACCCTGGACGGTCAAAGTGATTCGTCCAGGGCATCCTGTCCCATTCATTTTATCTCTCCCTTCACTGACTCAGGACCAAGTTCCAATAAGCTCCTACCTCTATGGGGTGTATTCCTACATAGAGTCTGCTATGCTATATTAAGCCACAAACTCAAAACAGCATTTCCTACAACCTCTCCTGCTTTGCACACAACTGGACCAGAAGGGATACTATAAACCCATGACACCCGTCCTGCAGCTTGCTCAAAATTACTTACTCCCGAACGGCGACTAGGCAAAAATCTCTGGGCTCTGATTTTGCTCTCCATTCAGCTCCCTAATCCTCATATTAACTTCCTTCACTGATAAAGTATCTGTGCATTTCTTGGATTCAATGTCAGTTTCCCTAATAATGACAGAGCATTCCTGGGAAGTGAACTTGAGGTTACCCACACAAAAAATACAGTCATAGCCCTTTTAACAAGAATTTATATTTTCATGGAACATACGACAGAGCACGCAGTGCTTCAATATTATATTACGTGTTAGGGTGCAGTTTCAAGATTAATTATGATTATAAAACCGGCATATGCTGTGTAAGCTAAGTGCCCTAATACAACTCTTTTTGGAAGGGATTCTGCTGCCCCAATAATGATATGCTTGGTATAAAATCCACTCTTATCAACCAATCTCTTTACTGATAATCTTTTTCTGTCACAAGATCCTTCCACAACCACAAAGGCCTTTATGGTAGTTTGACGCAGGGTGTCCTTCTCATTAGGCTCAAAAGTGCCATACCTCGTTGCTTCCGTATCTGCTGAATACCAACATCTTACAGGATTGGTACCAACTTCCCGAACTAAATCCAAGAAAATCATTTTTCCAGAACTATGAAGATTACATACCCCATTCTAAACCTGGATCCTTTGACTAAATTTCCTACACTATTTTCAATAGCATATTCCCCAAAAAAACTAAAGCATTAAGCATATTTTGACTGTAAAAGGGTTTGTTGCAGTAAAGCTGCTCAGGAATTTAATCAAGACAACTTTATTAATAGATTTCTAACTTGCATATTTGATAAGTGGAAGGGTTCTGTTTATTGGAATAAAACCTGCTTGGTCCTTGCCTTTCTTGGACTGCTTCTTTTGGATAACTTTCTTGTCTGCAGAAACATTCAGCTTATCACCATTATCCTCATTCATATTATTAGGTGTTCTGCCTATTGACCTGGTATCCTCTAGGTTTTTTTTTTTTCCTTCTTTTTTTTGTGTCGAAAGCTGGCTTTCCTCCTTATGAAAGTCCATTTTGTCTACAGGGAATTGGTAATGAATAATACCTGAAACTGGCGTCCGGTCCCATGGTCCTCGATATGCACATCACTGTTCATGCGACTTACTGATATCTCAATAGCCTACAGAAATCAAGCTAATAAAATAAAGGCAAAGAAGTAGTGAATTAATATTTTGCCCTGCAAACAAATTACGTTTAGAACATCATTTCCCTTATGGGAACCTGTTAAGAGGTCAGTTTTGAAACCATTGATAATAATGAAGACACATGCACAACAACGTCTACTTAATGATACAACGTATAAAAGATTATTTCTTAAAATTCTGCCTTTGTTCTATCTATTGATTTTGCTGTAATAATGTTATTTTCACGAAACTTTCTCTGGTTTTACTAAAAATTTTATTTTGAAACAATTCAACTCTGTTCGACCTCCTAATTATTCATATCAAGCATATTTCATACCGTTGTTCATAGCCATCACGCTAAAGGCTATTGACATAATTTAAAGTTTAACGGGAAAACCTATATAACTAGTCCTACATACTTTCATATTTCATAACACATGTCAAAATGTTAAAATTCGTAGTCCTATGTATTAAGACAATTTTTAATAAATTGTTTTAGTTACTTTAAGGGTGGTTTTCCTGGTTCTATTACACAGGGAAAATCCCTGTGGATTGCAGGACCTACAAGATTTGTTTGTCATTTGGCCTGCATTTTTAAGTATTTAGAGTCTCATGTAGTGTAATCGACGTTAATTGTCAAAGCTGAGGTATCATTACATTTCATAATAAAAACACCCTTCATCTTTTAGAAAGTCTTTTTTTCATCAGTCCTTTGGATGTCTAGTGGGAGCTAATACAAGGGGCAGATAAGAAATGAAATTACGAAAAACATAGGCCAAGACAGGATGAATAGCGTAAAAGATATTATAAACAAAATATGAGACAATAGATATACCATATGAATGGGATAAATTAGAAATATTATCAGTGAGTAAGCCTAAAGGGAGCAGATTAGACAATGACAACAGAAGAGGACTTAATTGCGAACAAAGTGAGATGTTTGAGAAACTAAGCATGATAAAAATTAAGAATGACATTAATGACAAGATTGGATGATTTCAATGTAGAGGGATAGAGTAGCCTAGATTAACAGCAGATCACTTTATATCACTAAATGCTGTAATTGACAATAAAAATTACTTAGGGACCTCCACCTATAGCCTACTATCGTTTGGAGATGCTGTAGAATTTTTTGATAAGTTTTGCTTCAAGAACTATTATAGTATTGAATGAAATGCCAAGTAAAGATGATACCAAATTGATATATAAACTAAACGAGAAAGGTAAAGCAAAGTTAAAGCTTCAATTAACATTCCTGTCGGATACATCCTAAAGAGGAAATTTGGTTAGAAGAAAATAAACGACAGAGTAAAATTTTTGGAACAAAATTATGTTATATTGTAACAGACAAAATCACTACTTATTGTGAGAAGACAATAACCCTTAGAAGTATTAGAATAAAAGAATTGATATATTATGCTGAGAACATTGCTTCACCGCACGAACAAACATAAAGCAGAGAGCCGTAAGCAACTGCTACAGTATGGAATAACTAAGGAAATTTACTCTTAGCACCAATCTTCAGAAGTCTGCGGTTTTAGTAATATAACTAGAAAAAATTAGTTAGAAAGACTAAATGAGTGATTTGAAAGGGAAGGGTAGAAACAGTTGAGAAATGTAAGCTCTAAGGAGAATGGTAGCCTACTCAGAAAAAGGAGGTTAAAGACAGTAGTCCTAACATGAGCTAAAGGAAAGCGAAATGAAATAAATGGAGCATATGCTAGGAATTATGGAGACGTTAACGGAGTAGAATGGGAATTCATGATGAGAATAAAGATTATGAAACAGTTGTATGCTATTATTGAGACGTGGGGTGTAATAAAGGAAAAATAAATGAGAGTCAGAAAGTATTCAGTAGATGATTATTAGAGGGAAGTTTGGACATAACTACACATTATTATTATTATTATTTGCTAACCTACAACCATAGTTGAAACAGCAGGATGCTATAAGCCCAAGGACTTCATCAGGGAAAATAGCGTAGTGAGGAAAGGAAATACGGAACTGAATAAACTACAATAGAAGTAATGAACAGTTAAAATAGAATATCTAGATAACAGTAACAACATTGAAATTAATATTTCGTATATGAACTATGAAAAAAAAAACAAGAGGAAGAGAAATATGATAGAATAGTGTGCCCGAGTGTACCTTCAAGCTAGGTATCTCTACTCCAAGACAGTGGAAGACCATGGTACAGAGGCTATGACACAATCCAAGACTAGAGAACAATGGTTTGATTTTGGAGTATCCTTCTCCTAGAAGAGCTGCTTACTGTAGCTAAAGAGTCTCTCCTACCTTACCAAGAGGAAAATAACCACTGTACAATTACAGTGCAGTAGTTAATCCCCTGAATGAAAAAGAATTGTTTGGTAATCTCAGTGTTGTCAGGTGTATGAGGACAGAAGAGAATATGTAAAGAATAGGCCGTACTATTCGGGGGATGGGTAGGCAAAAGGAAAATGAGCCGTAACTAGAGATAAGGATCCAATGTAGCACTGTCTGGCCAGTCCCTTACCCTTAAGGAGAATAAGGGATAAAGAATAAAAATTGAAAATAACTTGATTCCGAAATAATGCTTAGAGTTCTTAGATTTTTCTTCAAGTACCCACCAATTTTCATCAACTTTACACAAATCATTAGAGAATTACTTTTCAAAGATATACATGTACAGAAATAAGAGGGAAAGTAATATTAGTATGAAATTTCATAATATATTCTAAAAACCAAATAGCAAATTTTTGAAAAAAAAAATATAAAACCATGTGGGACGTTTAAAAGTAGGAATTTAATGTTTACAATGAATTTGAAAATCGCGCACAATAACGATGAAAATGTCAATGTTTCCGACTGACATTCCTGCGTTTTACGAATAATTTTGGTTAAATGGTGAAGACTAGAAGTAGCTTCCCGGTGAGGTTTTCAGCTTCAGTGCAGTAGAGTAAATCTTCAGAGTCGTTTATGGGATTGTAGCCAACGTATTTTAATGATCATTGAACTGTGCCAAATGGATGATCACTTCCCAGGCTATGTTATTATCACATTTCCGGTGGAAGCATTGGTGTCTGCATTTTCTTCGCCATTATTTGAACTCTCTCTTTCGTTTTCCTCCTTTTCTCTCGAGTTTCTCCTTTGCTGACTCGGACACAGATCATCTGTAAGAGAAAATAACAAATATTTTGAGACTATTTTTCATATTTTGAAAATAAATCACATTAAAGTTAATAAATCTCAGTGGCATAGAATTAAATAGAAATAAATAAAGTACAGTAATTGTTTCAAGTGTGTTGGCATGTTTCGCAATTCGGATTAGATGAGTGGCAAAGGCAAGGGACAAGATACTACATTACAATGCAGTATCCTAGAGACTCCTTTATATACTGCACATGTGATGTGTGCCCAATAATCGAACAGATAACAGATTTTTTTTAGAGGAATCATGCAAATGATGATACGAGCATACAATTTGAAACACTTGTTCTCTGAGTCATGATAATCAAATATGGCTGCTAGGCCAATGAAAATCCAAGATTTCGGCCAAATTAGTAGCCTGAAGTTTATGTTTTGCTTAGAGGTACTGTATTTGTTGTTGTACCAGTTGCATGATCTATAACAGATATGCATTTCTGTTTTCAAGCTTACTAAAGTAGATTTTAATATCTATAAAGAAAAATGGCAAATTTTTCAAGATTTTATTGTTCATAAAGCAAAGTGACATACATTTTTCAAGATTTTACTTTTTATTTATTTATTTTAAGATGTCCACAAGATTGTCCGCTTTTCATTTCGTAAGTTTTGCACCACATTGTTTAAACCATGCAACTGGTTTTTCAGCTGGTAAAGTTCACGTACGCAGCTGCAAAGTGATGTGCAGGTAAGTGCTGACTGTAAGCACTTGTATCTTCCTTTGCAGTCTTTCTTACAACAACAATTTGTCAGTTCCTGACATCTAGCTGCAATAGGGGCCGGTGTTGTCCAACATATTCGCCATGTCTCTCCTTTCTGTACCCAGCCCCATTCAAGAGAACTGCTCGAGTCTGGATTGAAGATGATTACCTGGCCAGAGATGATTCCATGTTTACATGTTTTGCGTGTTCTCTGAGGGCTACCTGTGTTGGTAGAATTGAGTTGCATGGTTATGGTTAAAGTTGTCTAGTCTTGCCTCATCCACACTAACAGCTGCACTGATCTGTTATTTATGAAGATAACGAATCTCTTCAGCTTCTGCATGTCAATATCAGGAATCAATGTTGGATGTTGATTGAGATTTGTAAATGTTTTGGAAACATCATTAAATACATTGCAAATATGTCATAGAGACGACTTCCCTTTCCCATGGAAGGCAGACATGACGTCATATCCAGTGAACACATGAAAGTATGGGGTCCCTCTAGCTCACTCAAGCCCTATTGCAGAAACTACCTCATGGACTGGAATCCACCAAATCTTGTCTCCTTCGCCAAAGCAATCCACATTTTCTTAAGAAATATTTCCTGTAGGGAAGGCAGCACGGATATTGGTATGAATAGCACATCCATGTCATTGACCTTTATGATGATAGACTTTCTCCCATCTGTCATTGCCTCCCTGCCCAAATATTTGAGTGTCACCTTCCTCATGACAACATGGGGACACTAAATTCAGAGACTTCACTGTGTTGCTAATGACATCTACTTTTGGAACGATGGCTGTGATTGTGGACTCTGCTTCTCCGCAAGGAAGTGAAACAGCTGAGTCTTGTTGCTTGCATCAATAAAGAAGCTTTGCCAAATACGTTCACACGCCAATTGTACCTGGTTCCATAGTATTCCAATTTTGGGTTGAAGTCTTTTTTTAGCATGACCATTAAATATCTTTGAAGATTGTGGAAGCAAGACATTGATAAAAGCTGATCCATCGATGATGGTTACATTTACCTTTGGTTCTCTGTCTGGGATGTTCACTTGAACTTCAATAAATACAACAAACTGTGAATTCTAACATGCATGAAGCTAGCCACTGTTATTGAGAGATGGAGGGTGTGACTGATTGTTGTGCTTGAAGAATTCTTGCAAGTCACACTGCCTCCTCTGGCAGGAGATGAACAGTTGTGAGAGTTACTCACAGTCATCTTTTTTCTTGATTGAATGATAGAAAGGACTGTCTCTTTCACTCTCTAGTCCTTCCTTGAGTTGTTTGAACTGTTCTTTGCCCCACAAGTGATGTGTAACTATCATTTCAGCCGGAGTTGGGTCTGTAATGGAATACCTCCATGTTCTTCAAAAGACATTTTGTGACTATGCTAATATGGCTTGTGAAAGCTAAAGGGGTCCCATACTTTCATGCGGTCACTGGATTTATTGTCGTGTCCGCTTTCCAAGGGAAGAGGAAAAATCTGCATGCAGACTTGGAAAGTATTTTATGATGATTCTTAAACATTCACTAATCTCAGCCAGCATCCGACACTGATTCCTGATCTTGACCTACAGAGGCTGGAGAGAATCATTGCCCTCATGTACGAAAGATCAAACGCAGCTGTTAGTGTGAATGAAACAAGACTAGATATTTTTGTTCATAAGCAGAGGCCATGCAACCCAATTCCACCAACACAGGCTGCCCCCGGCGAACCTGCAAAGCGTTTGGTCTATCAGGCAGGGAACATCTAGGGCCAAACAACAACAACCATCTACAATCCAGACACTAGCAGTCTTGCTGAATAGGGGTGGTTACAGAAAGGAGAGACGTGGCAGATATGTTGGACAACACTAATCCCCTATTACAGCAAGCTATTGGGAGCTGACAAAGTGTTCCTGTAAAAAAGGATGCAATGAAAGATGAAATTGCTTATAGTCATCAGTCTCCTGCACATCACTTTGCTGCTGCATGTTTGAATATTGTGGTGCAAAGTTTACTAAATGAAAAATGGACACACTGGTGGCCATCTTGTAAAAACAGTAACATCTTGAAAAATATGTTACTGTTTTACAAAAAATAAAATCTTGAAAAACATGTCCTTTTGCTTTATAAATTAAAATCTACTCTAGTATGCTTGAAAGTGCATATCAAGATCATGCATCTCTGACATTTATAAATACTTATAAGCAAAGCATAAACTTATAGCAGCTAATCTGGCTGCCATCTTGAAAATTGGCCGCCATCCTAAATTTTGAATTGGTCAATCAGCCATATTTGATTAGTATGACTTGCAGAACATGTGTGCCAAATTTGAGTCTTGTATCATCATTTGCATGATTTTTCTGTCATATCCTATTATTCTTCTGTTATTCTATTACTACAAGAGTAATCTCCACCCAAGCTAGAGCCAGGCAAGACCAGGCAATGGCAATTGATGAATCAGAAGGTAGACCTATGGGTCACCCACCCCCCCAAAAAAAAACATTCTTAACCTACCATAAAGGTAATGGTTAGACCTGTAGACAGAGAAAAAGAAAGGAAAACTATCCTGTTTTGTTTACGTATATATCTATATATGAGACAGTAAATGCACATACCCGAGAAAGTATTAATGAAGAATGAAAAATACTTATAGGTCTAAAAATTATGTTGTTTTACAAAAAATAAAATCTTGAAAAACATGTCCTTTTGCTTTATAAACATTAAAATCTACTTTAGTACGCTTGAAAACATGAAAATGCATATCAGGATCATGCACCTCTGACAATTATAAATACTTATAAGCAAAACGTAAACTTTGGGCAGCTAATCTGGCTGCCATCTTGTAAATTGGCCGCCATCCTGAATTTTCAATTGGCCAATCAGCCATATTTGATTAGTATGACTAACAGAACAAGTGTGCCAAATTTGAGTCTTGTATCATTTGCATGATTTTTCTGTTATATCCTGTTATTTTATTAATATAAGAGTAATCTCCACTCAACACTCAAGCTAGAGCCAGGCAAGACCAGGCAATGGAAATTGATGAATCAGAAAAATATCCTGTTTTGTTTACATATGTACAGGGTGACACAAAAAAAAAAAAAAAACCGGTCATCACCTAAACTTGAATAACTTTTGAAATAAATAATCAATTCCTTTTATTTTTCAAATTTATCAAGAAAAATTAATGTTCTAAGAGTCTACCAAATTCGACCTTCAAAATGCCATGGACTACTGAGGAAAAGACATTTATAGTTCAGGCATATTTTCGGTTGAAGTCTATCCACGCAGCTCAATTGCAATTCAAAGAACGGTTCAGATGTCAAGAATTTCCTGTCCACTCAATGATCTACAGATGGGTCAACAAGCTCAGAACCCATGGGACTGTGCATAACCTCAATTGTAAAGATACTAACAGACAATCACACTCTGGACGACCGAAATCATCAAGGACACATCACAACATTGCTGCAATCAGACTCTGTTGTCCACAGCCCAAGCAAGTCTGTGCGATGGCGAAGTCAGGAGCTTGGAATCAATCTGGAGTCCATGCAGAGAATTTTGAACGCAGATCTCCACCTGTATCCTTACAGAATACAGATTAAACACAAGCTTACACCTGACGACATGAGGAAGCGAGTGATCATGTGCCAGTGGTTTTGCGCCAAGATTGACGCTGTGCCAGACTTCCTTGACAATGTCTGGTTTTCGGACGAGGCACATTTTCTGTTGTCAGGTCACGTGAACTCGAAGAACAATATCTTCTGGGGTAAAACACCCCCTAAGCACTGTCTGCAAAGGCCATTACACTCGGTGAAGTGGACTGCCTGGGTCGCCATCTCCAAACATGGCATCATTGGACCATTCTGGTTCGAGGAGGACAACGAGCGGTCTGTGACAATCAACACCGAGCGATATGTCCAGGTGCTTGGCAAGTTCTGGACAGCACTTGGTCGATGGAGAGGATTCGTCAAGGTCCTACAGGGGTTCCAGCAGGATGGTGCCACCCACTACACTTCAAACGAATCATTGGCATGGCTACTGCAGTGTTTCCCTGACTGACTAATCAGCCGCAGGTGTGACCCTGACCTGAAACCCACAGATTTTTACCTCTGGGGATACCTTAAGGACAGGGTTTATGGAAACAACCCCCAGACTATCCCTGATCTGAAGGTAGCAATCACAGCAGCAATAAGAGTGATCCCAAGGGAGGAATGCGGGAGGGTCATCGAGAACTTTGCCCGCCAGATCCAAATGTTCCTGCAGCGCCAGGGAGCTCATTTGGAGCACATTTTGGAGAGCCAGTGAAACAAAGAGTTTATTTTGTACAGACTTGAAACTTTGGAGATGTCTGCTACACAGGCTTGCCCTAATGCAGCTAAAGTTTTGTGTTGATCTAAATAAAATTTTGGAAGTTATTCGTTTTTTGGTGGTGACCGTTTTTTTTTTGTGTCACCCTGTATCTATATGAGACAGTAAATGCACATACCCAAGAAAGTATTAATGAAGAATGAAAAATACTTATAGGTCTAAAAATTATGTTGTTTTACATAAGAGTTGGATAGAGAACATCTGAATATCTCGACTGCCATTTAAAGGCTTGTCTCTTAATGGGTATGTGAGCGCCTCCAACCCAGGTGGTTTAAATTTACCACTGACAAGTACCCACAGCGGTAGCCGGACAGTTTAGCTACATACGTGTGTTCTGCTGAAGTCATGAACAAATGAGGAAGAAATGCCTTCTAGTGTATCGAGAAGTTTTGGCTACTTTCGTTAATGGGTGAAATTTACTACAATGTAAATCTATCTTTCTTTCTAGTGTGTCCCCAAACTGTCGGGGCAGACGGAGAACCTGCTGGCCTAATGTCACTTTTCAAGCCTATTATTTGTACTAGCTTTATCTGACAAAGCTACAACCCTAGTTGGGATACCAGGATGATATAAGCCCAAAGGTTCCAACAGGGAAAAATAGCCCATTGAAGAAAGAAAACAAGCAAATAAATAAAGTGGAATAGCATAAATGAATGATATGGAAACACGGGAAGGTGAAACGGCCTAGGAGTAAATGCAGGAAATGAAAGCAATCTTAGTAGTCATTATGACAAAGGACAATGCGGTTTCAAAGTTTTTTTCTAGTAAACTATCTCTTCGTAAATCTTAAATAACCTCAAATTATGGTTCAGTTAAATTGCAACAAACATTATATTGAATTTAAATTTAATGATTATGCCTTACTTATGACGTTTGTGTTATGTTTCATCACATTATTTGAACTAAAGTTGCGATGAAAATACTTTTTTTTTTTGGAAAAAGTTTAGTTTTCATTTCCGAAAGTTACTGTAATGATCTCAAAATTATATCATTGCAATGTTAATACGTCTGCTGTCTGCTATCTGAAACAAGCATTGAGACTTATCCGATAACCACTGGAGTTGCAGGATGAATATACATTTAAGAATTTATAGGAATTTGAGTTAAGCTGTCAACGTATCTAGTTTTAACAATAGGAAATTGTGTTCTTCACTGTAGCCACTTTTTGTAAATGTTAATCAATAATCATAATGGCCAATTATTTATCCCTTTCTTTCCATTAGGACAGATTAAAACCAATATCCTGGGTAAGATGATGATTAATTTTTGAGGTCTGTGTGAAACCAAATCGATCGACCCATAGGTCGAATAATTATAGGCACATCCAAGATTTTCCTGATAAACGCTCAAGGTGAGACCCGCTTGTTGATTCAAATATCTACAAACCTTTGTGTTTCTATTTACATTTCCAAAGTGAGAGAACATGCTTTTCAATATCTAAATTTTTAGTGAACACTCACCTGGGTAACACCAAAACATCAACAACAACAACAACAATAATAATAATAATAATAATAATAATAATAATAATAATAATAATAATAATAGTGAGGATAAGCCTAATAATGACAATAATCATTACTATTACTTATTATTATCAACCTTATTATCATCACCGTTAGTAGAAGTATTTAGATATTAGAATTTTTTTCTAAACTCTAGGAGGTTAAATATACTTATATAAATGTTTTTATTAAATATAAGATTAGCATCCCGCGTAGCCTACTATTATTTCGTAATTAATACACAGTCTAGCAACAAAATCAATAGGCTGTTGGTCTACAGCGGGGTTTACACGGGCGAGCAGCTCGTCGAGCCTGGCTCAACAACCCTGTGTTTGAATTGATGTTCGAGCGTGTAAACGGGATATTTGGTTGTCGAGCGCGCTCGCCGAACGGCTCGATGAAAGTCAGGCTCTTCTTGACTTTTGTGGGCGGAGCTACATTGTTTGACGAGCGGTGTGAACGTGTGAACGGGTGTCGAGCATCGAACCTCAGTTGTTATGCAAAGTTTCAAACCTGCTAGAGGAAACATCATCAAAGAAATGAATAATAGCTGCCATTAATGAGAGCAAGAATGAGAAGGAAGTCGTACTTTGATTTCATACATACATATCGGGCTCATCCAGCTTTATGGAAAGTTAAATCAAAAGACTATTCCAATAAAGTAGCCAGAAACAAAGGAATAGCGGCTCTGCATGAAATATTGAAAGAACTAATTTTAAAGCCTTAATTTTAAAGCAATAAGCAAGTTGGTGTGTGAAAATCTCTTTTTAGTAGCCAATCCTTCGTCCACTTTGATCTTTTTTTTTTTTCCTTCATAGTGCCACTGCTAAAGCAATGGCTATCAAATCGTCCTGGTCGAGAGACATGTTGACGTTGTTTTAGCACGAGGCACACTGAGGTTCTATGTACTGTCTGAAAGATCTTCGAGCCGTTCTATAAGCAGGGTTGCCAGGTTTTCTAAATGAGAAAAGGTCAATTTCTAATCAACAGAGGCTTTAAAAGGTCAACCCATTAATAGAAAAAGGTCAAAAATATAGTATTTAAGGGCCGGCTTTTTTCATATTACTAAAGGCCAACCTATCTAAATACAAAAGGTCAATTTTGAGTTTTTTTTTGGGCCGGAAAAAAGGCCAAACTGGCAACCCTGTCTATAAGTAGGCTCGACAACCGGGCTCGACAAGCTGCTCGGCCGTGTAAACCCGCCTTTATTATAAAAGCTAGTCCACGATCTTAACAATGATGAAATGTTCTTACCTGAAGTTTCGCAGCACAGGTCATAGCAGCAACTAATGTCATCATACCAATCAAACAAATCTCCACAGCCCCAATCACCACAAACTCCACGGTTGCTCATCTGCTTGGATCTGCACTGACAATTTTATAATACAACCTCCTGTGATCACTCTAGAGTGAAATGTAACTCGAGCTTTATTTCGCGAGGAAAAGGCTATGTAGCATCTATTAAGGCAGCAAATTAGAAGATCCCTCTTGGCATCTATCCTGTAAAGTTGCTAGGTTGTGTTTTGAATTAGAAATAGAACAGAATTCAAGAAACGAAGCAATAACCAGTTTCACAATATCTTTGGACATTGTGTCTTGACGTTTTAATCGAACGCTTATCTTGAAAATAGCAGATATGAATATGACTAAAGTGAATACTTAAGAATGTGAGATAACCGCGTTATGGCAACGGTGCACCGCTCTTGACTACACGGCTAAATTGATGTTGAAAAGAACATGCATTTTAGACCTCGAGACACCGACTATGCTCGATCAAGATCTTGTGATCGAGCCTTGTAGATTTTTAGGATTAAAGGAGGCAATAAGGTACAGTGTTCGATGAGGAGTATAATACGAATGGGTGTGTCTTTTACGAGATCCTGGCACAGACTGACTGCAGTGTTGCCAGATCATAGATGGGTTACACTACATTTCCCTGTTCTGGTCTTCAAAAATTCCCGTTTTTAAGCAAAATTTCCCTGTTCTGTAAGATATATATATATATATATATATATATATATATATATATATATATATATATATATATATATATATATATATATATATATATATATATATATATATATATATATATATATATATATATATAACTAGATACAAAATTTACTAAAAGAAATATTGTATATGATACGTCTTTGAAGACCATTTTTTTCATAATTCTATATATGGTATTCTCTAAAATATCCACCCTTGCTTTTTATTAAATATTATTTTTCTTGCTTCACACTGAAGAAAACTAAAGAAAAACGGTTATTGAAGGTGAAATTATTTTTTATTTGATCTTAATTTTTTCATAAAATACATCAGCAGCCACGCGCCTGATATGAGTCGGCATTATTCTGAAATCATAGCACGATGGATATCTGTAAGTTTTCCTTTGCATAGAGCAATCCAATTTAAAGAAATCAATAACAAACAGGAGTGTGTAATGTGTTGAACGCATACATGCCTCTAACACATATTTTCTTTGAGGAGAAAATTCCAGGTAAATAGTGAAATCAGCTCTAACATGAAGACTGATTCGGTTGTTTTCAAGTGATTTGTCTGATAGAAATTCTTTGGGTCGGATTAAAAGCTTCCTTAGTACCATACTGTTCAGACTCAGAACCCTTATTAACAGAACCAATCTTGTGACTTTTAGTTTTAGATTTCACGGCTTCTCCCATTTTTTTTTTTTACCATCTATCCTGCTTTTCATATGATATGAAACCTTCTAGCAGAATTTTCGGGTTTTTCTATTGATTTTGAAGTTTTTTTCTCCTTTTCCCTTTTGCACCCTAGATTTCCCTAAAACTGGGAAATTTCCCTCCATCTGGCAACATTGTTGTCGACTGACTCGGGAGTCGGTTGTATCAGCAATAGCATGCTATGCTCGAGTCGAGAATAGTTCCCTTTATACGTAGGGAGAACATATACTTACATTATAATCTTACATCTCCCCCCCCCCAAGACTTTTAGTAAAGTATGAGCATATACATGGAATGCCTAATACTTGAATGAAAATTTCACATATGAATACAGTTATTTTGCATAAATCAAACAACAATCGATTAAGTGTATTTATTATACGATATGTATTCTTGTCTTTGTGTGTGTGTGTGTGGGTGTGTGTGTGTGTGTGTGTAGATTGCCTTACCTCGTGTCTTACATAAGGTAAGGCAATCTACACACACACACACACACACACACACACACACACACACACACACACACACACACACACACACACTAAGACAAGAATACATATCGTATAATAAATGGTTATCAATATGCTACTTGGAAGAAAATTGAAATACTCGGCATCTTTTATGCACAACTGAACATAAATTGTAGCAGCAAGGAAAAAAAAAAAGACAAAAACTGGAACAATTATTCACATGATTACATTAGTCATGCGTAAATTGTGTATAATGTTACTGGCAGGGTAACGAGGAACAATAAACAGGTAGGCTACAATTACAATGAAGGGGAGAATTTCATATAACATTACACGTTATCTTTGTCCATGACGTAGTCGGAGAACCAGGCAGCGCGTAGACTGCCTATAAGGGCACACTAGCACCGCCAATGGAGTTGAGGTAGTAGTGGTGGTAGACTGAGTGTGAGAGAAGTCGAGGCCGTTAGTAGGTGTAATATGTTTCCTGTTTCTAAGCGACAGACGCCCACTGTCAGCCCATCCAATTTGATTCGATACTGCCGGTGGGAAGGGTGTCCACCACCAACCCCGTATGGTCTCATTTATTTGTTGCCGTGTTTAGCACTCTCACACGGGCCCTTACTCCTAAGGGTATGATGTCCTTGCAGTGTGACTAGCACTGATTTTCTCTCTGTTGGTGGCCATTTGAATTTCGCGCTTACGCAGTGTCTCACTGTGTCTGCTTCCAATGCCTGTCAACCAGGTAATGTTGCTTTGCAGTAGGAATGCCATCTCGTAATTACTTCCCAGTTGCCAGCTGTGCAGGTGACTTGTTGATATCGGGAATGGGCATGTTCAAATATGACAGTATTGTGAGAGAGGTTTTATCGCAGTCTAGGTTGGCCCCCTCCCCTGTGTTTTCCCTGATTATCCTTTTGGCTGTTTTTACCGCTGATTCTGCTTTCCCATTCGACTGTGGGTAATGTGCCGACAAGAGGCGCACCTTGACTCCCCATCTTTTGAAGAACGCTGACATTTCATCGCTTACTAGGTTTGTGCCCCCATTGTGGACTCTTCCTCTGGGGCCCCACCTCGTGAAGTAGCCTCTTCGCATGGATATTACTCTCTGCAAATTGGTACCGTTAGGGAAATGTGTTATTTCCAGCCATCCCGTGAGCCTATCAGCGTACGCCAGGTACATCTGCCTGTCTAGCTGGAACATATCAGCGACCGTATATTGAAAGGAGTAGTCCGGGGGTGGCGTGATGGTTATTGATTCCTCTGGTAACGAATGTGCGTGTGTGTTGCAAACAATACATGAATTCCTGTGGTGCTGAAGGTTGCCCTCCATGCCAGGCCAGTAGACGGACTTTTGGGCCCTACTGAGCATGAAAACAATTCCTTGGTGACTCGCATGAAGGTTTGCTGCAATCTGTTGATGAAGTTCCTCTGGGATTACCAGTCTTACATACCCGTCATCGTATGCGTAAAGGACTAGGTTTTCCGAAGTTGATAGGCGATCTCTCACACCATAAAATGCTTGAGGCATGCTACCTCCAGCGACTTCTGTGGGTGCCAGTCACCTGCAGATACCTTCGCCATTAGTAACTGGTATACAGGGTTCTTGGCTGCCGCTGAACTGACAGTTTTTTCGTCCATCGTGAGCTCCTCCTTATGTAGCATCTCGATAGCTGCTACAGTGACGGCCGTTGCCGTGTCATCCTCCAACTCAACATCACATTCATCAGGGGAGGTTCGCAGGGAAGGGAAACGAGACAGAAAGTCGGCCGCACATTTTCTCTTACCTAGTAGATACTTAATAGTAAATTTATACTGGAGGGTCTTCTCCTTCAGCCTGAATAATCTTGTGTTAACGATGTCTGCCAGGGCTCAATCTCCCAGGAGCTTGACCAGGGGCCAGTGATCGCAGATAAATGTAAGGTTGGGGCATCCCAGGAGCAGCATCTAGCCTTCCTTAGGCACCACACGATAGCCAGAGCCTCCCCTTCTACTGCTGCGTACCCGGCCTTGGCGGGGATGGATGTCTACTTCCGCAAAGTGCGATTCTCCAGCCGTTTTTACAGGAGAAGGGCATATCGGTGGTTATGCAGCTGCAGTATTCCTGAAGTATGACAAATCCTATGCCTTCTCTGCTCCAATCTGTGAGGACCACTGTGGGGCTGGACTTGTCGTAGTATGCAAGGCCGTTCCCAGCCAGCTTGCAGATGGTGTCCTGGGCACTCTTGAATTTCTCCTGCAGATACGTGTCCCAAAATACATGTTTGCCAGTCTGTTTCTTCTTTAGTAGGTCCCTGAATGGTTCCATGATGGGTGCGGCCGCGAGGAACGGCGTCAATTGGTTGACTAAAACAAACCACAATCTGATATCTGTGATGGTGGGTGTGGGCGGAATGGGAAACTTCCGAATGGCGCCGAGATTGTCCTCAGTCGGTCTATAGTGGGTCTGCTTTCCTTGTGCAAAATTTGAATATTTCTGGCTTGAGAGTGATGCCTTTTTCCGCATGTGTTGCCTGAAAATCGAAGGTAGGCCAGAAGGCTTTCTTCAACCCCACCGTCATGCAGGAGGGTATCATCTACGCACATGTACTTATAGGGTATGTCCTTAATGGCGTTGTCAAATCGTCTTGTATAGGCGTCTGATGGTGAACAGTGGCTTATAGGGGTCCTACGATACTGGAAGCGGCCCCAGGGTGTGATGAACGTCGTTAGCCGGCGACTGTCCTCGTCGAGTTAAACCTGGTGGAATCCCCAATATGCATCAGCCACCATCTTGTAAGAGTGCTGGGGGATGCCAGATACCATATCAAATAGTGCTGGGGTGTGGTGGGTCTCCCTTCTATAGGAAGCATTTAGGCGTTGATAGTCCACTGTGCGTCGGGGGTGGCCCGACTTCTTTGCCGCTACGACCATTCGTGCGCACCACTCTGTCGCCTCTCCTAGGGGGACTTCTTGGATGATTCCCTTCCATATATCCTCTACAATTTGAGCCTTCACCTCGACTTCCCAATACTTCGGAACTGCTGCGGGAGTATGACATGCATATGGCACGGCGTTTGGCATTAGATAGATGTGGTGGGGCGCTTCCCCCATCACTGGTAATGGCTCCCTAGTTGTGTTGAAGGTCATCGATGAGAAATGCTGGAGTAACCACTACTCCAAGCGAGGGACGTTTTCTTCGATGGGAGGGAGCGGAACAGATGAAGGTCAGGAGGGATATGTCGTGACGGTAGACACACTCGATGCTATAGGTCTTGGGAAATGATGTGGAAAGTCAATTGCATACTTGTGCTCCTGTATCAGCAACGGCATTTGTATTCATGAACCTGGGCCCCTTTCCCTCCGCCACTTTTACCATGATAGTGGGTTGTGAGAGGCACTGAGTATCTTCCTGCTTCCATAATATCTCTTGATATGGCCAGTCTTCTGGCAGTTATGGCAAACGAGAGACCTTGCTGGGCATGCGTTTTTCTCTGGGGAGTGACTAACTCCGCAGTTTCTGCTTATTCGTTTAGCGGCAATGAGGTTCTGTGATGGTTGGCTTCTGAAAGCATGCACTGTAGCCGTCTCGACGCCACTTTCCACATCAACTGGCATGACTTCCATGTCCTGTTGCCATCTTTGCAGCATTCCACAGCCTGGTTGCTTCAAACGCACAACACATTGTTCACAATCTATCCATACTCGTGAAAGACCTACATGATTGGAATATTTGTCTTTTTAACACTTGATCCCTCGGACCTACTATGAGCTTCCTTAACAACATATATTCTGAAAAGTTAAAATCACATTTAGGACAATGAAACCCACAATCTGTGGCCTTGAGAGCAATGTACGAAGAAATCACTGACACTCTCATTGTGGCCCTGGGCCACTATGAAAAACTCTAACCATTGCACTGCTTGGTTCGTTGCACGAAGAACGAGGTTGGAAAGGGCGTCCAATGCCTCCTCAGTCGACAAGGCATTCCAAACTTCTGCGCTGTACTTGGCATCAAGAGCACGCTGCAACGCCGGTGTGCAGTACAGTCTCACGTGTTGCACGGCCTCATTGGCTGGCACCTTTCAAAGTTAGAGCAAACACTCCATTGATATTCGCCATGATCGGAATGTAGACGTTGACATCTCCATCTTGCACTTTTCAGGGGGTGCAGATGCTGGGACCCTAACTGGTGAACCACATGTTCCAGGTGGGGCAATGTTGGGAAGGCTGGTCTTGAGAGCCTCGATTACACGTTGCTGTTGCGCTATCCATAACTGTGCACGTGCGGCGTCACGAAGAGCCGGTTGGTTAGGATTCCTCAGGCCAGCAGATCTTCGGGCAGGAGCTGAAGTTCTTCGTGGTGTCGGCATGTTGGCCGATTAAGAGCATTAGTAACTCACTGCGCTATGTAGGATGTTTAGGATTGAAGGATGGCAATAAGACAGTGTTCGGTGAGGAGTATAATATGAGGCGGTGCATCTCTTACGAGATCCGGACACAGAATGACTGACTCGCCTGCATCAGCATGCTATGTATGAGTCAGGAATAGTTCCCTTTATACGTAGGGAGAACATATACTTACATTATAATCTTACAAGCCTTGATGGCGTCACATGGAAAATGAAAGTGTACGAGTGTATTTGAAACACGTGCGGTACATTTCTGTCATATTGGTTACAGGTAAAAGACACTTCATGAATATTATTCTTCTTCTTCTTCTTCTTCTTCTTCTTCTTCTTCTTCTTATTATTATTATTATTATTATTATTAGGTAAGCTAACGCCATAGTTGAAGAAGTAGGATGCCATAAGCCCAAGGGCTCCAACAGGGGAAATAGTTCATTGAGGAAAAGAAATAAATAAACTACATGGGAAGTAATGAGTAAGGAATATGAAATATTTTGAGATCAGTAACAAGGTTAAAATAGATCTGTCATATATAATCCACGAAGAGAGATTTGTATCAGCCTGTTCAATATAAAACATTCGCTGTTAGTTTGAAGTTCTGAAGTTCTACCGATTCAACTGCCTTATTAGGAAGACAATATACTCGTAATCGTTTCTTGTTTCAGTTATTCCATCCAATCATTTGAAACAGCCCGAAACTCCAAGAAAGGTGATCCTAGCTAGCCGATGTAAAGCCATGAAATCTGCTTTTTTTTTTTTTTTTTTCTTGTCCGAACTATCACTTAAAAAGGATCTGGTAACATTACTGGCAGGTTATGCCACTGACAACAGCTGAAAATAGTGTCTTATTTGACTTAGGAATTTGCTGGCAACATCAAACTAAAATTACAATGACGGTGCAACAAAAGTGTACAATATCTGATTTGGCCCACCGACTATGGGTAGCAAAATGATAGAGAGGAATGTGGAATTGAGATAAAGTAATAGGATAAAAAAGCAAGTGCAGCTAGTGAATGCAGGAATGCTGAAAAGAGCTTCATGTAACTATCATTATTAAAAGGGAGTTTAATCAGCCCAATGAGTCCAACTTGATGTTTTCAAAGTTGGCCCGAATATTTGGGAGGCAAATATATATTAAATCTATTGATAGAATAAACTATAAATAAGAAATTAATGATAGAAATTTAAAACGTTAAAATCTTATAAAACAGAAAAATTATAAGATTCCAATAAAATGGCAGATAAGATTTTTTGACCAAAACATGTATCTCTGTCTTTTAAAAGCAACATTATAAAAAAAATATGTCGTACTGTTAAAATAGTGTCACAATTGCCACATTTGAGAGCTATCTCATGAGGTGTGCTCATCAAACACTTATGAGTCAATCTCGTATGATTTCCATGGGGAACAGTTGGGTTTATTTGTTGTAATTTATTATTTTCAGATTCATTATTTTTCATAGGTTGCCATTTTGTTATAAAATGATTTATGATTGTTACATAATCCTTTACGGGATGTTAATGTCAGGTTTTGGTAAATCTATCGCCAATTATTATTATTATTACCATTATTACTTGCTAAGCTACAACCCTAGTTGGAAAAGCAAGAGGCTGTAAGCCCAAGGGCTCCAACAGGGAAAAATAGCCCAGTGAGGAAAGGAAATAAGGAAATAAATAAGCGATATAAGAGGTAATGAAAAATTGAAATAAAATATTTTAAAAACATTAACAACATTAAAACAGATATTTGATATATAAACTATAAAAGGAATTATGTAAGCCTGTTAGACATAAAAACATTTGCTGCGATTTGAACTTTTGATGTCCTACTGATTCAACTACCCGATTAGGAGGATCATTCCACAACTTGGTCACAGCTGGAATAAAACTTCTAGAGTACTGTGTAGTATTGAGCCTCATGATGGAGAAGGCCTGACTATTAGAATAAACAGCATACCGAACTGTCCAGGAAGATCTGAATGTAATGGTCAGAATTATAAAAAATCTTATGCAACATGCAAAATTAACTAATTGAATGACAGTGCCAGAGATTAATATGTAGATCTGGAATAAGTAATCTAATAGACCGTAGGTTCCTGTCCAACAAATTAAGAGGAAAATCAGCAGCTGAAGACCAGACAGGAGAACAATACTCGAAACAAGGTAATATGAAAGAATTAAAACACTTCTTCAGAATAGATTGATCACCAAAAATCTTGAAAGACTTTCTCAATAAGCCAATTTTTTGTGCAATTGAGGGAGACACAGACCTAATGTGTTTCTCAAAAGTAAATTTGCTGTCGAGAATCACACCTAAAATCTTAAAAGAATCATACAAAGTTAAAGAAACATTATCAATGCTGAGATCAGGATGTTAAGGAGCCACGTTCCTTGACCTACTTACGATCATTTATCTAGTTTTGTTAGGATTCAACTTTATACCACATAATTTGCACCATGAACTAATTTTAGCTAGATCTCTATTAAGGGATTCAGTAACCCCAGATCTACATTCAGGAGATGGAACTGATGCAAAGAGAGTAGCTTCATCTGCATATGCAACAAGCTAGTTTTCTAGACCTAACCACATGTCATGTGTATATAGTATGACAAGTAATGGGCCAAGCAAACTACCCTGAGGAACACCAGATATTACATTCCTATACTCAATATGGTGCCCATCAACAACTCTTTGCGATCTATTACTTGAAAATTCAATAATGATGCTAAGAAACGACCCACTCACTCTCAACTGCTTGAGTTTGAAAACAAGGGCCTCATGATTAATACGGTCAAAAGCAGCACTAAAATCAAGGCCAATCATACGAACCTCCTGACCACAATCAAGGGATTTCTGTACAGCATTGGAGATTGTAAGAAGGTTATCACATGCTCCAAGGCCTTTATGAAAACCAAATTGCAAACTAGGGAACAGATGATTACCTTCAGCAAACCTATTAAGACGGTTTCCCAAAAGACGTTCAAAAAACTTTAGATAATATGGGAGTTATGAAAATTGGGTGGTAATCAGTTGGACTTGAGCTACCACAAACACATTTACATAGTGGAGTAACATTACCAATTCTCCATCAAGTGCTAAAAGCTCCTCTTCTTGCTAGCTTGCACAAAATAACAGATAACTTTGGAGCTAAGAAATCTGCAGTCTTTATAAAAAAACAAAGGAAAAATACCATTTGGGTCTACACCTCCATAAGCATCAAAGTCCATCAATAGAGCTTTAATTTCATGAGATCGAAAAGCTAACCTAGTTAGTTTAGCCTCAGGGAAACGGGAATGAGGAAGTTCGAGTTTCTTATTACTCTGCTTGCTGTCAAACACATCTGCCAAAAGGGTTGCCTTTTCCTTTGGACAGTGAGTGACAGAGCCATCTGGTTTAAGTAAAGGAGGAACTGTTGCATCTATACCAAAGAGTAAAGATTTAAGGATAGTCCACCACTTATGCTTCTGGGTTGAACCAGAAAGGGTTTCTTTTCAGTTGAGGCATAAACTCTTTAAGCAGAAGCTCGAAGCTGAGTATAGTTATTCCAGTTCAAATTTGATCTGTTACCTTTCCAAAGATGATAGACCTCCTGCTTGTCCAAATAAGAACTTCTACAATCATCTTTGAATCCTGGTTTGTCTTTCACTCGGTACCTTAGCACACGAGAAGGGATACGCCTATCAATTATGTTGACTAGATTCTCATTCAGAGGGACTATAGGATCAACACTACTATACAATTGTGACCAATTTAAGCCCAAAAGATCACGCAAAATTCCATCCCCGTCTGCTTGAGATTTGATATAAATCTTACACGAGTAAGATACACCATGGACAGGCTGCTCAGTTTTCACTACTAATGAAATCAAGGCATGATCAGATGTCCCAACTGGAGAACAAACCTTACTTGTTATAACGCCAGGGGAGTTGGTGTATACAAGGTCCAAGCAATTACCAGACCTGTGAGTAGCTTCACTTATGATTTGCTCGAAGCTTGATTCAGAGGCAAAGTCTAAAGCTATTAAGCCATGGCTATCGGTAGGAGAAACAGAATTTAGCCACTCCCTATAGTGAGCATTGAAATCACCAACAAAGACAAAAGAGACCTTTCTATCATCTTGCATCTTAGCCATAATGGTAAGAAGACAATCGAAGATAGAACCATTTATATTAAGATTTCTGTAGATCAAACATAAATAGAAGTTGTTGTGCCTACCACAAACTTTTATTACCTGAATCTCATGACATCCACATTCATAGCAGGACTTATGAGAAGCAGGATACTCAATCCTAATATACACCCCCATTCCCCTTGCCCTAGGGATGGCATTGCATTTTAACATTATAGGCTTTTTAAAACCAGTTATAAGGAGCTCAGATGAGTGCCTCATATTAGAAACCAAAGTTTCTGAGCACAAAAGATTGTCATACAGTCTGGACACAACTGTAAGGTCTTGAATATTTGCATGAAGACCACGAATATTGCAATACAGTAGACGACATTGACAAAATCTAGGACGTACTGGTCCCGGATTTTGCTCAATGTCTCCAGAGAGCATAAGAATTATTGGTAATGAAAAAGATACATCATACTTAAAAACCAAATTAACAAGAATGATAAAAAAGCAATATGTGCAGAAATATAAATAAAGTGGTTGATCAAACCCATAGCGGCATGTACCTTTTCATAACCAACAATTCCAACATGTAGTGGAAACCAGTCTCTCCGTTATTATATATAATGCAGAGCAAGTGTTTGTCTCACTGGCAAGCTAGCAAGAGATATACGAATGGGTGTCTCTCCGTCCCTCGGGCAGGGGGGAAGAGAGAGTAGGCAACTAAGTAGGTGAGGCAACCACTCGGAAAACAACAATCCTCCACAAATTGCCCATACTAGCTGGTTGTAGCTAGAAAAGGGGAGAAGTGGGAAGGGTTGAATCTCTGCGTGTATGCTTATGGGTGTGTGTGCATACTAATTTAATATCTAGCCGTCGCATATATTGAAATTTCAATAGTTACCCTTTGAGAATAGAATTTGTTAAGGAACTCTTTAATCTGTTATATCAATGTGTTTTTTATGAGTAACCTTTGAGGGCTTCTATGTCAATTCTCAAATCAGAATAATTGACACGTTTAAGATTCAGTCTATCTTCATGTGTTTTAACAATGTTAATTTCTAGTAAAATAGCTGATAGTTCTGCTTCAAAAGGTAATGAGAACTGATATGTCTTGTCTGAAGATACTATAGCATTGCCAGCACCCATTGAAGGTTTAGAGACATTATTATAATAACATAATGACGTCCTTCCCTTTTAATATGTTCTAATACAATTTTTTTTTTATGGTGACTCAAAGTACAATTAGGAAAATAGCGATGGTAGCATATTCTTGTTTTCTGATCCAAGGTGGAGGGAAATAAGAGATGTTTGAGTAAGGTTCACCGTGATGCTTGTAGATTGTAATAGCCTATTCGTTCTAATTTAGAATGGAGGTTCATGATTGTTAATAGATACTTACCTTTGCTTGAAGAGCTTCTTCGTTGGAGAATCGGTAGATAGGTTCTTGAAAGCCCTTTGCATTGTTACAAAATCTCGATGTAAAGATAACCTTGGCTCGCAATTTTCTCAATCAGTCAGATCTTTTTTTTTTTTTACCATTTTCACCAACACTCCTAACTCCCATTCACTAGGTTTTCCCTCTTCACGCCACATTCTACAAAATAATCTTGTAACTATTCTGGGAGTTTCTTCATTTTCGGCTAATATTATCTCAGCAGTTATTCTATCGCATCCAGGGGCTTTCCATTTCTTGTGTATTTTAATGATAGTGTCTACTTCAAACACACTGAATTCATTCGTGGGCACATCAAGGTCTTCCTCAGTTTCAGGTATATCAATCAAATTATTCCCTTCATATCTCCTATTCATGACCTCACTAAAGTGTTCCATCCAACGTAGTATTTCTTCTTCTATTGTTATAACAGAGCCATCTCTCTTTTTGATGGGTATATGCTTCTTCTTCTTTTCCCCTGTAGAGATTTCATTAATAATTCTATGAGCAATTCTTGCAAATTACCACCACCTGAATTCATAGCTTTGTGAGCCTCATCTGTTTTCCTATCTAAATATTTTCTCCAGTCATTCATTGCTTTTCTTTTGACCTCTATCAATACTGGAATACTCAGCATGCTCTACCGTTTAATTTTCATTACTTCCTCGAAAACAGTCCACAATCAATTTCTACTTTTGTCTCCTTTTTTAGTATCCCAAGTATCATTTGATATCCAGTGCTTTCTCCTTGTAACTGCTTTTCCCAAAACTTGACTACCATCTGACTGATATATATTCTTGATATCACACCATTCTTCGTTAATTGTCTGTTCTTTGTCTCTCAAAGTTTCTAAAACTGCAAATTAATTCCTACATTCAATTGCAAATGTTTCTCTGTGCTCATCTTCTAGAAGCTTGGTTGTATCAAACCCAGCTATTCTACCTAGAATTCCTGCTGGGTGCTTTTACTTTTAATTTCAGTGTGGCAATGAGAAGCTGCTGATCACTATCAATATCTTTACCGATATAGCTTCTTACATTTTTCAAAGTTCCCTTTCTTTCTTTATCAATGGCAATGTGATCTATTTTATTTTTGAAATTATCACATGGTGAAGTCCATGTATTGTTGGTGTCCTTGTGTTGGAAAAGAATACCTCCAATAACAAGATTGTGTTTTGAACAAAAACTTATAAAATGTCCTCCATTATTATTTGCAACTTCACATAGACCCTCATCACCCTTAACACCCATCATATTATCTATGCCTTATTATTCCTTCCAACTTTAGCATTGAAGTCGCCAATCACAATTTTCATATCTCTCTTAGGGATCTCATCTATTACACTGCAGTTCCTCATAGTATTCGTCTGCCCTTACTTCAGGGGAATAATTTGTTGGTGCACAGCAGACTATAACATTTATATTGTACTACTCTGATTTAAACTTTACAAGTAACAATTTACCATTTACAGCTCTCCCCTCCGTTAATGCCTTTTCTGCTCTATGCGTCATAATCATTCCTACCCCTTCTCTTCCAACAACATCAGTTTTTCCTAAATAGATATATAAATATTGCCTTGGTGTAAAATTTCCTTACCAATCCCTTTACAACTTGTTTCATTTCGGGCCAAGATATCCAAACTATATTCTATAAATTCATTCTCCGCTTGCTGTAACTTCCCAATCAGATTCATTGTCCTAACATTCCGATAACCAATTTTCAATTTTTCTTCAGTATTTATAAACCGGGAGATTCTTAGCACTCCGCTACTCCCGGGACTGGAGGCCATTCTTTCATCTCTATTCATG
>NC_090725.1:127711055-127718555 GCF_036898095.1 Palaemon carinicauda | reverse complement strand
CTTTACTCCACTATGTTTTACTTTGCTTAAAGGTCGCTCAGGAATAGAAGAGGCAAGGGACAGTGATAATGCCCTAGTAGGACATTGCCCTAGAGTCTAACCATTTATACATCAGTACCCAAACCACCTCTCCACCCCAATCTGGGACCATGGAGGGCCAGGCAATTGCTGCTGATGACTCAGCAGGTAGACCTATAGACTCCCTCAAATCACCTATCCCTAGCTCACAAGGATAGTGAAGTTGCAGACACTACAAGAAAGCTTGAGGGGGTCGCAAACCCTTGTCCAACAGATTGAGAGACAAGGGCGTTTCCCATAGACTGCCATATCCCCTGTTACTAGTAATTACATTGTTCATAGGAAAAAATCACAATGTAGGTACTAGAGCTCCCAAAAGTAACGTTAACAAAATGTGCTGTAGTAAAGTTGCCTGTTGAGATGCTATCGCTAAAGAGTTATTGGGTCCTTTGACTGACATGATAGTACTAAATTGGACCCGTCTCTGGTTACAGCTAATTTTTCCCTTGCCTACACTCACACCAAATAGTCAGGCCTATTCTTTTCACATTCTCTTCTTTCCTCAAACACCTGACAACACTAAGATAACCGAAAAATTCTTCTTTATTCAAAGGGTTATCTACTGTACTGTAATTATTCAGTGGCTCCTTTCCACTTTATAAGGTTTGAATAGACTCTTTAGCTATGGTAAGTAGCTCTTTGAGGAGGACATTCCAAAATCAAATAATTATTCTCTAGTCATGGGTCGTTCCATATAAGGCCCCTGTACCATGGTCTTCCACTGTATTGGTTTAGCGTTCTCTTGCTTGAGGGAATGCTTAGGCACACTATTTTATCCGTTCCTTTATTTCCTTTGTAGGCACAACTTATAGTGATGGAGAAGGTAACCCCAAACTTGATTTTGCAATATTTTGGGTAGAAGAAACATTCTACCAATGCCAATTTTCTTACAATTAAAAAGAGTAACCTCTCACTTCCAGCAGCTTTGGTAAAATATATTATGCATAGCATGAGATTTAAGAGTTTGTCTATCCTGCTATTTCCGTCCTCGCAGTTTATGTTTAATTTTTTTCTTTTGGGTCCTAGACTTCCTGTCATTCATCATGATCGAGGTATCTACTTTTACTAAATTCGACACAAGCTGAACACACGACCATTTCTCTTGATGTATTCGAATTTACAATTGCACTTTTGCTTTGTTTTCACGACCTGCCATCCTGGTGTGGAAAATTTCTCCTTTTTTTCTGGCTCGAATTGCTGATGTTTTTTCTTTTCTCAAAAATCAGTTGAACTTGACTTAAACACTTTGTTGTTTTGAAGAATTTATTATCTAAAATAACTCTCATCTATTTTTACTGTTAGCACACACATCTCCCTTTTACAATAAAGAGTAAGTTTCAGGCAACATATATATATATATATATATATATATATATATATATATATATATATATATATATATCTTTCTGGTTACGCTTAGTGGCATAACCATATGTATAGCTACACGGTCTCTCGGGAAGGGGGAGAGGGAGTAGTCATACCCTGGTGAGAGGTTGTGTGTTCATTCCTATCTAAATATTTTGCTGTCATTTTCGACGGATCGCCTGTATATATATATATATATATATATATATATATATATATATATATATATATATATATATATATATATATATATATATACATACAAACTACACTACACTATGCTTTATATAACTCATATGAAACTTTGATAAATTTCTTTTCATCATATTTCCATATGCTTTTACACAAATCTGAATTTTTATCATTTATCATAATGTAATCATTGTTTTCTCATTACCTTAATCATCTTGTCTTTTGCTAATAAAGTTTACGCCACAATACTGGACATTTAATACTCCACGCTGATGCTTTGTAAATAGTCGGGGTAAGTGAAGCTAAATACTGAATTTCTGAATACATATATCTATTGACTTCAGTTGACCTTGTTTGGAAATATGGTTTTGCCATTCCTGGATTGTTTGACTATATATTTTGCTTCTAGAATTGCAGGTATTACATTAGCATTTTGGTCCAGTTATTATACAGGTTAAAAGATGAAAGATAAACTAGCAGTCATGTAAAAGATCTCATCATCACCACATATCTTTAAAAGTACACGTGATAAAAACGGTGGGTGGGTGACGGGAAAGAATCTGTAATCAAATGTTGGTGTGTGTAGGCTCCTAAATACAGGAAGAGTATCCGTTTCAATAGTACAATAGTCTACGAGTCTACGGGATGAAAACAACATTTTGTACTTCATGATATAAGAATGGGCAGTGTTACCTTTATTACTCCAAGCCGAAATTGCCCCAATGACTAGACAAAATATTTTCTAACCTTAACAATATTTTCCTCGACACGTGAAAAAGGTTTTGAAGCGAAGAAAGACACAACCATTCGGTACTATGGAAAAGTTAAATTTTATTACTGAAAAATTTTACCCTATATCCATAAAGTTGAGAGTAAACTATATACACTGGTGCACGAATGTATGTGGTCTATCGGAGTGTTCACAAGATCTGGATGAAGTGAATAATCTATAAATGATATTGACTAGGGTGTGTAATTTTTCCATTTATTTTTTCATCTCTCTCTCTCTCTCTCTCTCTCTCTCTCTCTCTCTCTCTCTCTCTCTCTCTCTCTCCGTATGTATGTATGTATGTATTCATATATATACATATACATACATATATATATATATATATATATATATATATATATATAGATAGATAGATAGATAGATAGATAGATACTCGTTTACACACATTTATATACACACACATATATATATATATATATATATATATATATATATATAAAATATATGTATATACAGTATATATATATATATATATATATATATATATACATATATATATATATAAAATATATGTATATATATATATATATATTTATATATATACATATATATATATATATATATATATATATATATATATATATATATATATATATATATATTTATATATAACAATTTGCCTCTTCCCCTTTCACTGATAGAACAAGCATTTGTGCGTTCAATTAAGCGCTCAAATACAGTCTAGTTAACTTAAACACCGACCGAAGTTCCCCTTGATTACTGGATAATTACTTAATTACTTCTTGATAAAACGTCCATTGGCTAATTAATCTCAGTAAACGTAAATGAGATTTCTGAGTTACAGCTAAACACTTTAACGGACCAGTTCTAAGGTAATTTGCTTTTATATCTTGTGATAAGGGAAAGAATTTTCTTTACTGATTTTAATTAAACAATTTCCATCTATTTTATTAACTTGATTTGTGAATTGTTGAGGTACTTTTTATTCATACTTAGATTAGATCAGTTTTTTCCATATCAAATACATCACTTACTGTCTGATTCATCTTTCCATTTTAAAATATTGCATGAAATAAAAGAAGTGTGATATACAACTGTTATAAATAGTATTGATATAACAGTAAATTTTCAACTTTGTAGCCTACTTCATGAGCTTCAATAACGATGGCTCTCAAGATTTTGGGAGTAAATTTTAAAACGTAAAAGTCACATAGCATCTTTACTTAAACAGTGACAGCATTCTAGTTTCATTTTCAAATTGTTCGATTAAATTTTTATTCAATAATCTGCTTGTTGTAGTGATATCAAATAGTTGCAGCGTGTTTTGTTGTTGTACATGGCTGTATATATATATACAGTATACTATATATTCTACTTTATATAGGCTTTTTATTTTCTTGTTACTTTTGGAAATTTTACCATGAAAATTCAATTCTGCTTGTTAAAAATTGGCCTTACTTGTTAACTAGATCATGCACATTTACTTTGACGGCTGTTTTTCCGGTCCTATACAGCAGGGAAACCCTACTACCTACGGGACCTCCACTGTCATTTTATCTTGTTCGTTTAGTTAAAGTACTTACACAGTCGACATTATTCATCATTTGATATGATTCCAATAATTCACTAAACGCTAAAGCATCAGGATTTGATAAGTCATCCATTCAAAGATTGAAGTCTCCACAAATAACAAATTCATTTTTCTCCATGATATCATCTCAATGAGTTCACTGAATTCTTCAAAGAAGATACTGGCATTTGTTCTCGGAGGTTTGTAAACTGTTACAATGGATATTTTACTGTTTTTCTGCGTAAAGTTTATTTCTGTGTATTCCAAGCCTGTTACACTAGTTCTTTTTAACATTTTGATATTTGAGTAACCTTTATGAATAAAGAGTGCGACACCCCCACCAAACCTGTCCTCTATTGGTATGTGAAAGAAGATGTGTGTAGAGGAGGTGGGGAGTGTTATTTCAGTGATCTTAGCCTTGTCCAAGTTATTTAACCATGTTCCAGATAATCCTAGTATGTCCAAATATTTCCCGTTTATCAATTCTCGAATTTGAATAGTTTTATTACCTGATTGTATATTTACATAGCCACAGTTTAGGATGTCCTTAGTATACATGGTCAGTATTTTCTGCTTATCTTTTCAATTCCAAGTAATAAGCTTTGCAATCTCTAGAATTTACTATGTGGTCACTTCGTTTGTTTAACTTTGTGCAGTTGATACACTTTGACATTTGCGAATGACACACCCTGGTGGAATGTTTTCCTGAACATTTCCCGCAGACTCTACCATCATTCTTAGACGTGCAATCTTTTTCTAGATGTCCATACCTCTGACAGTGGTAGCAGGTGATCACCTGGTACCTATCACGTATGTTATAAGTACCCCATCGTTACATAACTTTGTCCCCATTATCATGAATAGCCCTCCCAAAGTCCAACGAAAGTATTTATACTGAAAAAACATTCATGCACACAGTAGGAATATTTTTATATAAGGTTAGCTATAGTCGATGAAGGAGTAATATCGGCTACTTGCCAATTAATCTAGTAGGAACCTCGTTAATCTTTGATTGGTATGTGAAGAGCTGTGCTGTTTTCAACTCAATAAATTGGCAACTAAATGAATTATGTTAGCTAAGGAGGATTAGGCGAACCACAATAAAGAACACATAAGAAATTAACAAATAATGGACCTAAACCGGTAGTTGAATATTAAAGTAAACTTTTATTTATGTGACAAGTAAATTTATTTGATCGGTCAGTGTGCCCACTGATCCCTAGTTCTAAAGGGGAAAATGTCTAGGAATTTTGTCATAGTCAGTCATATATGCACATTATAGAAAATGGGTACTAATATAGAAGATGGACACTTACATACCACAATTCTACAGAAAACGGCCGCATTTTTTTTTAATAGTTGGATGAAGGAGAAGTTCGTCTAACTTCGTCAGTCGTGGAGCGACCAGGAGTGTGGTAGTGTGTTTATAAATGTGGAAATACGTTTTATAAATACAAAGTATGGAAGTATCGAGCGGAGGATTGCTTAACGGTATACTTGTCTTTTTTGGTAAGTGTTTTGGCTTATGTTGTATTCATGATTATTTATTTATGTATACGCTTCAAAATCGAGATTAACCGGTGTCATAAAATATTTGTAAAAGGTGTATATCATGAGGCATGCAACACCTTTACATTAAGTATAACTTACCTATCACATTATGTTATGTTACTTAGGGTGCAAGAAATGTATGTGCATATCTTCATTTGTATATAATTATAACGATAGAATGTATTAGTTCAAATTAGGGAATCTCTACGAGTGTATGGCCTATTGGAGCTTACGCAAACGCAGGATTGATTGTTATAGGATAAAGAATGCGTGAATAAGATGGAATAAAAGGGGTTATATCATGTAAACTATGTGTAAAATATGTATGTATATACATACATATATATATATATATATATATATATATATATATATATATGTATATATATATATATATATATATATATATATATATCTATATATATATATATATATATATATATATAACTATATATATATATATATATATATATATATATATATATATATATATATAAATATACATATATATATATATTTATATATATATATATATATATATATATATATATATATATATATGTATATATATATGCATACACACATATATATATGTATATATATGTATGTATGTATATATATATATATATATATATATATATATGTGTATATATGTATATATATATATATATACAGTATATATAAATTTTGGATCATCTTCATTAAACTTATATTCTTACTTCGCTGTCATTACACACACACTCACACGCATACAGAGAGAGAGAGAGAGAGAGAGAGAGGGAGAGAGAGAGAGAGAGAGAGAGAGAGAGAGAGATTCATGTAGGGTAACAATTAAACTTTGATTAACACATAAATTAATTTTGTTATGTAGAACTTAAATGGGACAAAATTGTCCAAGTTTTGCGGGTCAATAAACCACTTGGCCAGTGAATAATAAGGTCCTATTACAGATTTTAATGATATATGATTAAGTAGAATAGATACTTTTAGAGTTCAAACAATAAATGATTAAGTCGAACGTATACTTTTAGAGCGCAAGACATAAGTGAATAAGTAGAACATATACTTTAGAGTGCAAAAGATAAGTGTACTTGCAGAGAGATGGAAGCTAAACCCCCTCCACAAGACAATGATATAAATGTGAGACTCTCCAGTGGTTCATAATCAAGGAAGATTTGGGTACTATATGAAAAGTACAAAGACCATTGCACAACTTGGTTGAAACTAGTTCCAGTTGGAAGCTATAGCAGGGTTACTGATAAAAAAGTAATGGATTCAGTTCTGCTGAGGTGACTAGTAGAATAGGCCACTACATGTTTAAATAAAAATATCTTAAGAGGTTGGAGAGGAATAACCGTAGGTTTTACCCCTAAAGGGAGCCTCAAGTCTGTCTTTTATTGGAGAAAAGGATATAAGAGGCAAGGAAAATAGAACGTAGAAGATGATTTAGAAATTTTCTAATGTAAGGAATCCAAGGAGTCCTAAAGTCCAAGAGGTAGAGGTGGAAAGATTTAGCCTGGTGAATCCAAAGGCCTGGACGAAGAAGAAAATCTTCCCATGATCTCAATACAATAATGATCTAAATAGAACTAATAAAAAGAAGTAAGGAAGGAAGTTCGAGCAAAATCAGAACTTAATGATGTAATATCGATCAAATTATTTCCCCTTAATCTGGTCCTATGAAATAAGGAGATGAAGGATGAAGCAGCAAAACGACGAAGAAACAAAAATCTATTACTTGCTAATAGACGAGCGTTCAAGATGTCTTCCTTAGAGGAAATGTCCACAGAAACAGCAACACTGTTTCAGCTTAAATTAAACCAGGAGGAAACTGATACAAGAATAATCTTTTATACTCGTATTGCTCTTACTTAGCAACAAAAACTGTCCTCTACTATGACCATAAATCCGAGATCCCCCTCTTCCTTGACTTCGGGTCTGTTGAAAAAAAAGACTCTTGAATGTCACTGAAAATGCTAAGGACCCCGGACAG
>NC_090725.1:127698555-127706055 GCF_036898095.1 Palaemon carinicauda | reverse complement strand
TAGTCGGTGATATAACTTGTCTTAGAAAGCCAAGACATTCGACAGCGGTAGTCGACACCAATGTTACAAAACAGTAATCATCTTAAACTCGGTAGCCGGACATCTTTGAAGCCAGATTTATGTGACTTTTGTTAACGTAGCTTGTAGGAGGACCAACGGTACAGCAAACCGTATGTGCGTATATATATATATATATATATATATATATATATATATATATATATATATATATATACAAATATATATATATATATATATATATCTATCTATCTATCTATCTATATATATATATATATATATATATATATATATATATATATATATATATATATATATATATATATGTGTGTGTGTGTGTGTGTGTGCCTATGCATGTGTGTGCATATATATGCATACACACAAACACATACATATACATACATGCACACACACACACACACACACACATATATATATATATATATATATATATATATATATATATATATATATATATATATATATGTGTGTGTGTGTGTGTGTGTGTGCGTGTGTGTGTGTGCGTCTTAAAACACTAATAAATTTTCCAAATGATAATTTGAATATTATCCTTTCTATAGCTGTATCAGGTGGCATTATCCCACAGAAGTGATCATAGTTTGCTGTTAGTCTGCTATTAAAGTGGCACCGAATCTCTATCTCTTCTAAGATACTAACTAACTCGAAAGAAATAGTAATGGAAAATTCAACTGAGTATGATAAACCACTATGTATGAGAACACTTTTAATTCTGTGAAAACTTCAGCAGTAACTTCATGAAAGCCCATCAAACACAAGAAATAGCTATATCTCATATTAGAACACTTGAAGATATCTGTACGAATACAGGACAATCCGAAAGCTACTTAAAAAAAGTGAGAAAATTCCGATTGAGAAAGGAGTAAGAAGGGAGACTCCATCTCCTAAATTATTCGCAGCATGCCTAGAAGGTTTAGAGAGTTCAGATTGGGAAGATGTAGGAATCAACATTAATGGGAAATAGCTTAACAACTTAAGATTTGCAGATAACAGTTCTATTTAGTGAATCATGGGGGGAATTACAAAAGATGATAGACAATTTGAATGTGGAAAGCAGAAAGTAGGCCTAAAATTAAATATGAGTAAAACTAAGATAATGATCAATGAAAATGCACAAACAATAAATAAGGGTTATGGGCGAACCTCTAAAGATTATTAATGAGTATACATATTTAGGACAGACAGTAAGTGTTTCCTCAGGACATGAGACCGAAATTAAAAGAACGATAAGCATCGGATAGAGTGCTTAAGGTACACAAAATTTGATTATGAAAAGAAATAAGACCCTTTTTATAAAAACATATATTTAATCAAATTATCCTATCAGCATTAAATTATGCATCAGAAACTTGGAACATAAGATAGTTACAACTCAACGAGCTATAGAAAGAATAATGATGGGGTTAACACAAACTAAAAAACTGTAAAAGAGCAACATGGATACGGGAGCAAACTCAAGTAGAGGATATTATTATTATTATTATTATTATTATTATTATTATTATTATTATTATTATTATTATTACATTACCAATGAAGATGGAAGGAGGTTATGTTTTACCCCCTGTTTGTGTGTTTGTTTTTGTGTGTGTATTTGTTTGTGGCCACAATTTCAATCGTAGAGTAACGAAACTTGTAGGGATTAACTGTTATGTAAAAGGCTGGAAATAATAAAATTTTGGAAGATCTAGGTCAAAGGTCAAGGTCACTGTCAAGCAAAATGTTCAATTCAATTAATCAGCGTAAGTTTGAACATCGTTGTTCCAGAGACTTCAAACTGGGCTCATATTTGAGTGTATGAAAATCCCTGCCAACTAATAAAAGTTACAGTCGAAGGTCAAACTCAAGCTTAAGGTCAAGGTCAGGCAAAAGATCAAATTCCGGTCATCAACCATACGGCCACAATTTTAATCGTAAAGTTATGAAAACTTGCAAGGAGTTTAAACTGTTATGAAAAGAGCTGGAAATTATTAAATTTTGGAAGGTTAAAGGTTAAGGTCACGGTCCAGCAAAACGTCCATAAGTTTGGCCATCCTTGTTATTATTATTATTATTATTATTATTATTATTATTATTATTATTACAAAATAGGCTATAACCGTAGTTGGATAAGCAAGATGCTATAAGCGCAAGCGCTCCAACAAGGAAAAATAGCCCAGCGAGGAAAGGAAACGAGGAAATAGATAAACTACAAGAGAAGAATAAACATTCTAACCACAAACAAGAAAAAAGAAATGGACGAGGGCAGGGCAAATAATGAGAAGGACAAATAGTAGATGGACAAAAATAATAACAGAATGGGTCCATAGAGTTTGCAAACGAAGCAGAAGTGAAGGACACAGTAAAGGACACATATGTTATAAATAAGCTTTTAAAGTCTGAATTGCTAAGTAAAAAAGGCTCTATTTTACTCAGATAATTTGTTGCCTCACGTAGTCACTGCCACAATGATGACATGGTTAGGTAACTAGCGACGTCAATATTGCTACTGTACTTCTTGGAGAGAGCGTAAAACCAGATTTAAAGCAACTGGATAGTCAATGTTGTTCAAAATATTTCCTGCACATCCTGGAACAATTAATTTGATGTCCAGGCATTATTATCTGAAGGGATTCTTCGTTGGATCTTACTGGGTAATATTCCACCAGACATCACTTGATGTTTCTCTAAATTTCATTTACAAGTTCATGTTCGAGTATAACCTGTACGGTTGTGAGAGTGATCTACTCAAAATTAAAACTACTAGTTGTTGATAAATAATTAGACGGAGATCATTTAAATAGAATGATTGCCCATGAAGCATATTTGTCTTTTAAATGCTAAATGATAAGAATCATATTTCTTTTCAATTTTCATTTCATATAGTTTTTACCATTTGATCTATGATTCTTTTAAAAAAGTATATTGGAGGACGATTATCAATGGAACTGAACATTTTATTTTAGAAACTTTCGTGGTCTGGTCACTTCAGTTCTGTATAATTCCATCATTCTATTTGGTTGACGCATTCCACCTCAGAGAATAGCGACCAATGAAAACATTAGCTTTTGTTATGATTTTGTAAGAAACGACTCACGCTATTATACATCTGTGAAACCTGTCAAAGCTCAAGGCATATATTTTTATCGATAGGTTGGTAAAGATTTTGGCATATTTTAGGTGTTTGACGATGAAATGTACGAATTTATGCATTTCTTGAAATCCAACAAGATTTCGTGTTTATATGGAGAAAGAAAACAGTACAAGCAAAGGACTAGAGAAGTGTATCTCCTGTCAAAATTGTGTTTATTTTGTCGATAGTCCCGTGGAAACGTTTTCGCTAGGATCTGCTGTAAGTTTGTGGCATATTTTACATTATTAATCGGTATATGACTTGTAAACATTATGGTAGTGTGTTTCTTTAACTCGGCAGTATTTTGTTTTCGTATTCTAAGTAATGAGAAATAAAGGCAAATTACTGGATAGGTGAATTTCAGTTGAAAGTTTATGGAGGCGAAACGACGATTTGAATGGAAACATGTTTTCAACCGGTGAGTGTTTTCATGTGACTTGTGTTCAGAGTTCTATTTTTCGTGGATGGATTCCTTATGTACGGATACTCGTTTTTTTCTAGTTCAGGAATGTTCTAGATGAGTGAATATTGAAGTACTATTTCCTAGTAAAACATTGCATAATATTAGGGCAGCCTATCTAAGCAGGTTTATATGTAATATGTATATATATATATATATATATATATATATATATATATATATATATATATATATATATATACATATATATATATATATATATGTATATATATACAGTATATATATATATATATATATATATATATATATATATATATATATATATATATATATATATATATATGAAAACTATTCATTGAGGACATTCTACTCTAATCTACAAGTGTAACATAAAAAGAATTAAGGTGAACTTAAGAGCACAAGTGGACTTAGACTGGAAATATCGGATTATATGATATATATATATATATATATATATATATATATATAAATATATATATATATATATATATATATATATATATATATATATATATAAATATATATATATATATATATGTGTGTGTGTGTGTGTGTATGTGTTTGCATTAACATAAAAGGAGAGTTGATTACTCTATATTATTTATATATATATATATATATATATATATATATATTTATATATATACATATATATATATATATATATATATATGTATATACACACATATATATATATATATATATATATATATATATATATATATATATATATATATATATATATATATATATATATATATATATATATATATATATTTACACACACACACACACACACACATATATATATATATATATATATATATATATATATACGTGTATGTATACAAGGACCTCACTATGCATTATTTATTGTTGTTTTCAAAACTTTGATGTGTGTTGATTTCGCTACAGTATACTCAGACGCCACCTATCAATTTTCATTACCAATTGAAATATTAATATTACGATTGAACTAGCACCTATATTTTAACAATAATTATTAAAAAACTAATAAAGGTAAACAAACTTCAATTTTTTTCTTATCTATAATGATTCGAGAAGTTCCATGGTAGCCTGCAAGGACTATAGACATAAGAACACAATGTTATCATAATTAAAGGGATCCTTAAGATATGTTATTCTCAAGTGGTAAGCTTTAGATATATACTGGATCCCTGCACATATTGGGTTTATTGGTAATTAAAACAGGGGCTATTGAATCTACCATAAGGACTATATTAAGGACTATGCAATGGTTATCAAGCATTTTATAATGAAGAAATGGCAAACTTGAGGTTGAGTTTGATTCGTTTTTATGGTTAATCTCCTCCCTTTAATGATGGTTAAAAGAGCGACCTGGTAAAATCATTAACAATAAAGGTACTTTTCAGTATATTCATAGACAACCTCGCTGTCTCTAAAACAAATAAATAGTTCATATTATCTGGCATTATCTGTAGGTATTAGGCGTAGCATTGTAAAACTACTGGTGAGCGGAAAGACTTCTATCTCAGTTCACTGGTAAAAAAAGCTTGCTCTTGCAATATTTATTCCAAATGTCAGGGGAGAATCTGCTCCAAATTCCTCACTATATTTAAATAAATGGTAGGATCCTAGTCATCACATGAAATAAGATCATCTTAAAGTTCATGCTTTACTCCTATTTAACCTTTGGCTTTTAAGTATGGATTTAAATCTCAAATACGATCCTTCTTGGCTTCATTAACCTTATGAAATATGCGTACCTTACGGGAAGTTTCTGTCCTTTAACCTTCAAATATGGCCTTGACCTTGTTGTCATTCGTCAATCAGCCTCAAGATTAGAGTGGACTATGCGTGCCAAATGAAAAGTCTTTACAGCTAGTAGATGCAGAAGTAATGCTTTTATTAAATGGAATACACAAACTCTTAATACACTGAAGCAAAAATAGTAACAATACTCTACCAAGGGCAAATATATTTTATATCTTGATTTCATAAGGGAATTTGAAATTGACGTGATTTCGTGTTGCAAGGCATATACCCTCTACAACTCGAGACTAACTCTTGTATTTCATTTGGTTTCAGGTACTGTGGTTCTCCTCAATGCTCCCTGCAAAGGAGGTCCCATCGATGAGACAGACACGTCATTCAGTACCTGCAACACAGGATGGGTGAGTCAGCGTTAATTACTTTTCGCATCAAATCATTATTATTTAGCGTAGATTGTAGAATACTTGTATTTTTACGGGATTCGTTATTTTTTGCAGGATTTTTTGTTTTTGTCTTCTTAGGTTTACGGCATTTCATTATGAGGAGAGGTTTATTGATTATTTTTATCATCAATACGCTGTCTTTCTTTGTCTTTCAAATTTCATGAAAAATACAGTATACGTGTCCTTGATAAGTAACAAAGATTAGTTTTCATTTTTTGTTTTAAATGCGTTTTGATGGATTAACTCAAAGTCAATAATCAAAAGTTTTCATTTACGTGATATTAACGAGAGGTTTTTATAAGTCTCATTTTTATCAAGAAGATACGGACGTCTAGGCGTTTTGAAGACACAAATACACCCTGCTCCTGGTCTTGCTTCAACATGGTTACAAAGTAGTCAGAAAGTTTCTTGACTGAGGGCAAATATAGAAATTTAGTTAATCAATTAATTTTTGAGGCAGGGGATTTCCTGCCTCAAAAATTAATTGGAAATGAGAGAAATCGACCTAATTTGAATGAATAATTCGAAAGAAAGTAGAGATTGTGCTCCTATTATAAGGAAATTAACCTTGCAAAATTAATTTTATTATCTATGTTGGTTTTGTTTTTCTTCTCAATTGTTTTATTCTATTTCATTCTATTATAAAAACGAACAATATTTCAATGTATCGCTGACTGAGATATATACTGAAAGAAGAGAAAGGCGTAAATTTGCCTTGCTATGGTTTTAAAAAGAAATTATTTTACATTTAATAGTGGAGCAGCTAAAGTGTGATTTTGACTAGAATCATTCATTTGGTGATACAAGCATGAAATTTGGTGTGAATGTGCTATGTAGGTCATGTTTCAAGAAAAAAGTGCTAGCCATCAAGAATTCCAAGATGGCGGCCATTATTTCCAAGATGGCCGCCAGTTAATGGAAAAACAATGTTAAACCATAAAAGCGCTCAATGTTTCACATCTTGGTGCAAAATTATTGATATATTTGCCTTCTTTGGTGCATCTCTGGTGAATAAGGTAGATTCTCTGCACAAATAAATACTATTTATAACCTTACAGCATCAAGAAGCATTAATAAACAGTCATGAATACCATTGCTTTCTGCCTATAAGTCCACATTTGATAAATAGAGTAGAAGATTAATAAATGTTAGTAAAAATGATAAAATAATAAAGTATAATAATAATAAATAGTAGATAAATAATTCATTGTTGCCCCTTAAAAGGACTGCTAATGCCGGGGTGGTAAAAAGGATGAGCTCTTTTTATCTAAAAAATACCCCAACTGATGCCATACTTCTTTGCAAACAACAATGTTAATTACGCACGATGGGTTTCAGTTCATCTTCGTGATATGCTAATCCTAGAGAGGCAACACCCAGAGGTTGCCAGAGAATCCCATGAGGGGAATTTCGTTGTTCACAAATCAGAGAGGAGCTTCTCATCAATGGCTATTGACCAAGCCCATGAACAAAATCATGCACTCATCAAAGGAGACGGGGGAGCTATTGGCCTGACAGAGGATCCGTCTGCTCTTCGAAGATGGATGGTTGCTGGACCAGAAATAAGCCGATTGGTATCAAATTACGAAACAGCATCCGAGAGTAAAGATGTATAAAAATCAAGTCGTCATCATGATCAGTCGCCAAGTACTCAGAAGACGTTCCTGGAAAAAGTACAAAAACTCACCCTA
>NC_090725.1:127681055-127686055 GCF_036898095.1 Palaemon carinicauda | reverse complement strand
ATCTATCTATCTATCTATCTATATATATATATATATATATATATATATATATATGTATGTATGTATGTATATATGTATATATACATATATATGTATGTATATGTGCATATATATACACACATATATGTGTGTATATATACATATATGTATATATATATATATATATATATATATATATATATATATATATATATATATATATATATATATATATATATATGGGTACATTTCAATTGTGTGTATGGACTTGACTAACACAGACACATCCAGCATTTCAAGCATCAAAGTTTGTCTAGCCCTGATAAACGTAAGCCAACGTCCCAAACATATTATACGCTTTTCTGCATTCACAATTTGTGTTGATGCTTTTGAATACCAGAGTTAGTTTTGTAAACAGATATTATAAGCTAGGAAAGAAGGAAAGAAGACTTATCAATCTCGGCGGTGCGGCAGAAGGCGAAACTAAGGGAAGGTGTCAAATAGTATCGATCAAGACCTCATGCCGATGACTTTCATAGTTCAAGGGAATTTTCTACTCGGTAGATAGTTGACTTAAGTGCGGCAAAATGTCTATCGCAGTACAGAAACTATTAATAAGATCTTAAGAATAGACTTTTTTTTAATGCTTGCAACATCAGTTGAAAAAGTGAAGACATAAATGTTTATCAAGTCCCAAATGTGCTTAAATCGATATCTAAACTCAAATAGGTCCTGTCATTTTTCAGTAGGTTTTTCCAGTTATAAAGTCATTTATTTGCTCATTCCCATAGTCTTGCCCTATAATAGAATAATCAAACAGAGTGAAGTAGCAGAGGAACAAGTAAATGTCCGCAAAATCAACACAAAGCATCGAGGCTACAAATAAATTTCTCTTAACAAAGGTCATATCTCGCCAAGAGAGTAGGGGCTTTGTGGGGGGCGGGGTTAGGGAAGACTAAATAGTATATTACTAATTCAAATGTAATTAAAGTGAGATGCCCCTTAATGAGGTTTTCTTACAAGAAAAACGTACAAATTTGTACGTTCTTTTGACTTAAGAGATAGGATTTTCTTATGGAATAAATTTCGAAATGTTTTCTTAAAAAACACTTGATAATGAAATAAAAATTAATTTTCAAAAGTGGATTTTGTTTAATGTAAGAAGACTTAACGTTTAGATGAAATTTTTGAACCGCAACGTTTTGGAAAAAAGGGACATTTGGGTATTTTTCCAGCAAATGATAAAATAAAATTCATTTGGAGTATTAATGAGAAATAATGGAAATGCTGTATTTAAGCTGGATATCGTCCTTTGTCAAAAGTAAACATAACATTAATTAGTAAACTAGAAAATCTTTCGCTGACATGATGCAGTATATTTTGTGTAATTAAGAGAAAGTGCATTTTGTAAGAATGGTATATAATCAACACCAATTGTAATGCTATATCTTTTCGCCTCGACATAAATATATAAAAAATAGGGCGTGAATGGGCGTTAAGTGCTGTTCGTGAAATATTGTCTTTTTGTTGTTGATCAGCCTCTATTGAATAAGGAAATTATGATTGATTTTGTTTTGTGCCTTTTATAAGGCTATCCGTCCTTGGACTAACAAATGATAGAATGACATCATTTTGTGATGTAGATTTTGAGTTACATGCAACGTAATGATTGTTGAAACTCATGGATTTCTTTCTAGTAAATATTTCGTAAATCATTTTCCAGATCAAAACAGGTCTTTGACGGTTAATATTTCTACGAATTTAAATCTAGGTTAAAGAAAACTTTTCCAACTTGATCGTTGCACGAAGAAGATTAAACGCAGCGTTAATGAAGAGAGTAATATAGGGTGTTTACATAGTGCTAGCTTCCAGATTATTTTGGCTTGGGATAAAATAAAACTCACGCAGCCAAATATTATTTCAACGGCTTATAATTGGTCATGATTTGACCTTGTTTCCTGCCTAATCGTGTTTACTTGAAAGATCGCGTGATCAGTTTCAGTTTTGGTCTTCAAAGAGTAAAATTGGAAAAAAATATAGATTCGTCCAGAGTGAGTTTTGAGGGCATTTATAGTTTTCGTGAAAACATCTTTACACGTAACTATCTAATCACTTACCTGCTCTGCTATGTGTATATTTTTTTAGTTGATATCCCCCGGATTTAAAAGTAAGCTTAATCAATTACTCTAACCTTCGTCTTGTCAGGAATGCCTGAACATTGTCTTAAACTTGAAGCCCCCCAAGGAATGCTTTTGAAATGCAAGGCTACGTGTGGAATGGCTCTAGAAAGGACAGTGCAAGGGAAAAGTTCATATTCTGTAGCTCATCCTGGGGTTAGTAAGACAAGGACCCGTTCTAAACTCGGAGAGTTGCTTTTGTCCGATCGATAGATTGAAAGAGCCGGTGCGAGTTCGAGGTCGCTGATGATGATACGTTCGAGTTCATAATCCAGAAAGGGATGGAATGTAAACACCGCTACTGGTGCTCAAAATCGTGGTTTGGTTCCACCCTTCGAAGGCCAAGGCCTGCTTGTCCATACGGCATCGTTGTTTGAGCTTCCTCGGATATTGAGGCATTAAATTCAAGATAAACATTCGTTCCAGACACAAATGGAAATAAAAATAGAAATTCATTGTTTAAATAAAAAACAGAACAATTATGAAAAATAATCTGGCAATATAAATGAAAATATAGCATTACTTAAAACATTGTATGTTATAAAGATATAATATAAAAAACAAATGAAAGAAACGTATAATTCAGGGAAACGCACTGTGTTCTATGGTATGTTGCTTCAGTTAGTTGTTAGGCCCATGCATGCGTTGTGAAGATGTGTTGCGTTTTATTCTCCGAAGTTGGCGATGTACCATGTGATAAATGATAACAAGAATAATGATATATATGATGATGGAATATGAAAAAAATAATTCTTATGTATTATTAAAATATCACTTTAAGGAGAAATAATTATTCAAAGACCAATAAACAGGCATTAGTGATGAGCTATGTTCGATTACTTTGAACCTGAAAGAGTTTTGCACTACCTTTGCAATGGCATGGTAATCAACACGCCATAGCTCCCTTTTCCGTGTTGGTCTAACAATGATCTGCCATTAGTTCCATTATTTCACTCCAATCCCGTCAGGGTGCGTTGCTCCTCCCGGCTGGTGGTCAAGGGTAACCGAGCAATATTTTGCAACGCACAAATTGCTCCATTGATCATGCCACTTGTCATGGTCGTGGAGTAATGCCTTGCAATTGGTAACGCAATGCGAGGGAGGTGTCTTTGAGAGAGAGAGAGAGAGAGAGAGAGAGAGAGAGAGAGAGAGAGAGAGAGAGAGAGAGAGAGAGATACTTCTACTGCATTGATTATATCAATTTTTACGTATTTAAAGTAATATTTGAAAAATCTATAGATAAACCAATAAGATCGTTAGGCAATGAGAGAAAGCTTTTTTCATGATATCCTTAATTTTTTTAAGAGGCTCCACGAGAGAGAGAGAGAGAGAGAGAGAGAGAGAGAGAGAGAGAGAGAGAGAGAGAGAGAGAGAGAGAGAGAGAGAGAGAGAGAGCAATTTACGACGTCTACACCTATTACTTCAAGAAAAGGGGGTGCGAAAAATCTTTCAGACAATTTTGCCGCATTCTCTGTAATTATTCTTTGATATACTATGCTAATATTGCATATTACTTGTAAGGGAATTTTTACGCCCGTTGGATAATATAATTATTCTAGTAATATTTTTTTCATGAAAGTTCGATTAAAAAAACTCATTTTGCTGGAATTTGAAAGAAAATTATGCTTACTTATATCATATGTGACTCTACAATAACAATGCTTATTTACTAACTTTCAACTTTACAGTCTTGTGTAGAGGTTATGAAGATTTTGTGGATGAAGTTTGGTGTGATAATGTTTTTGTTTGTTAATGAGGCTCAGGGTCAATCTGAACTCGTAACCGGCAGTTGGTGTCTGAGGTACTAAAAATTGGTTAGTTACAAGAGTAAGTTTTAGATTATTAAATCTTTTTAAAAGTTTGCTGATATCGAATCAACAAAGTACTCCAGTTTGTTATTACTTGGCATTTATCAGAAATATTATTAATAAGAATCGCTATTTCCTGAATAGTTTTCCAAATGGAAATGTATCTGATAATTAAATAATCCGGTGCTAGGTATGAATCATGGACGCTTTGACATTAATTACTCAATTACCATTAATGATTTTATTATTATTACCAACTTAAGAATAGGTAATCTGTTAGATTTTAATAAACTCAAAACTAAATTAAGTCGTTTGAATGAAAAGATTAATAAAATATTCATGTTATGTATTTTCAACTGAAGTTAGCGGTTAATGTCTCATGAGTTGCTGCACTATTTAATGTTTTTTAAAAGATTTTAATTCAGTATTGCAGACAAAGATTCTTAACAAAGAATCTTTCTCTTTTGCCGGTTTTAACTCTTTCTTTCGATTTTAATTCTTGAATCTATGTTAAAGTAATAGTTTTCCCAGTGACGTATTCCTCAGTCATTATGATTATTTTATTGAAATATGATCTTTCCTCATTACATTACTTTTATAGCAATCTAATTTGAGTAGCAGTGTAACAAATATTAATGCTACAAGACTACACAGTATTTATTACAAATTATAATGATTAAGTTTAATTATCGTTACAATATATTTGCTGGTCCAATTCTATGACGGGCTACCTTCAGTAACAATTTTCTTTGAAGATATTCTTTACGTCAAAACATTACATGGAGACTGAATCACGTGTTTCCATCAATAACTTTATTTTTAATTCACAATCGAATGCTATTATTACAAATATTTGAATCATATACAAATTGTATTCGGTAACCAAAGAAATAGAATAAAATAGAAAAGGAATTTTACCGTGTGTTACAAAACATTATCAGTTGCATCACGTACTTAGTATGATTCTTCCGTTGTAAAACTGTTTGTTAATGTGTAAAATATCTAACAGAAATAACAATGTTAAATTTTCTGTAAC
>NC_090725.1:127668555-127676055 GCF_036898095.1 Palaemon carinicauda | reverse complement strand
ACTCCACAGTTCACTGGAAATTCTTTTGATAGGACTCCACTATACTGTATACTGTATATACAGTATAATAATGTATATATACACACATATGTATAAGTATACATACACACATATATACATGTATATATATGTGTGTGTATGTGTGTGTCTATGTACATACATACAAGGTAGTAGGTTGGCTAAGGCACCCGTTACACGTTGAGATACTACCTCTACAAAATTAATGGGTCCTTTGACAGGCCATATAGTATTATATTGGATCCCTTTCTGGTTACGACTGATATTTCCTTTGCCTACACATACAGTGGATAGTCTGGCCTAATCTTTTTACGTTCTTCTTTTTCTTCATACACCAGACAACACTAAGATAACGGAAAAATTCTTCTTTACTCAATGGGTTACCTACTGCACTTCCTCTTGGTAAAGGTAGAAGAGACTCTTTAGCTATGGTCTATTTGGAAAAGGACACTCCAAAATCACATAATTTGTATCTAGTCTCGGGTAGTGCCATAGCCTCTGTACCATGGTTTTCCACTGTCTCAGCTTGAGGGTACATTCAGGCACACTATTGTATGTTTCCTTATTTCAATTCCTCTCTGTGCTGTTTTCATTGTTGGAGCCCTTGGGCTTATTACATCCAGCTTTTCCAACCAGGGTATAATAATAATAATAATAATAATAATAATAATAATAATAATAATAATAATAATAATAATAATAATAATAATAATAATAATAATAATAATAACTAGAATGGACTCTCGTTAAAACGTATACCTTCGCCTATATCATGTTGTAGGCTATATCATAAATTAGGCAAAAATAATGCACTGTTTGGCACTAGTTTGAGACAAATCCCATAAAAAGTGACCATGATATAGCAAAAATAGATATTCGACCTTTTTGTGACCTTGACCTTTGACCGAATAACTCCCAAAATCGAATCAAATTATTATAAAAACATCTTTTTGTAAGTTCATTGACCCTGCTGACCTTTGGACCCCAACCAGTAAAAAGGGTAATGACATTACTATATCATGTATATCAAAATATAGTCAATTTAATTGTACATTTTTTAGCACCAGTTTTATAAATATCGGATAAAAATTTACCACAATACAACAATAAGATGTTTCTGATATTTTTATGATCTTGACCTTTGACCAAACTACTCCCAAAAACTAATCAAATTGTCTTTGGATCATGGCCAGTCATTCCACCAAATTTCATGAGATTCGGTCAAATGGATTTTGAGTTATGCAAATGAATCACAAAAAAAACAAACATACAAATATAAACAAATAATTATACGCCTATCAAAATATAACCTTCGCAATAACGAAGTTCCCGAAGGTGATAATAATAATAATAATAATAATAATAATAAGGATAATAATAAATATGTATATAAATACACACATACACGCTCACACACACACACACACACACACACACACACACATATATATATATATATATATATATATATATATATATATATATATATATATATATATATATGTATGTATGTATGTATACATATTAGTATTCCTTAAGTTAGGCGAGTTATAATAAACGCTTGATAATCAAACAACTCTTCGCTAACATAAACTTTAGTATTTTTTTTTTTTAAAGAAAGATATAAAAATCTAACATTAAACATGCTTAACTCTGCTTACCATTTTTCTTTCTATATGTAATAGGATGGCCATCATCCACCCGTTGAGATACTACCACTAGAGAGGTATTGGGTCCTTTGACTGGCCAGACAGCAGTACATTTGATACCTCTCTCTAGTTACGGCCCATATTTTTTTTTGCCTACACATACACTAATAATAATAATAATACTAATAATAATAATAATAATAATAATAATAATAATAATAATAATAATAATAATATGAGAAACTTATAAACATATATACATACGGTATGTATGTAAGTTTGTACGTATATATAAATTATATATACATATATACATATATATATATATATATATATATGTATTATTTATATATATATATATATATATATATATATATATATATATATATATATATATATACATATATATATGTATATATATGTATATATATATATCTATCTATCTATCTATATATATATATATATATATATATATATATATATATATATATATATATATATATGTATATATATATATATATAGCTATATCTATATATATATATATATATATATATATATATATATATATATATATATATATATGTATATATATATAGAGAGAGAGAGAGAGAGAGAGAGAGAGAGAGAGAGAGAGAGAGAGAGAGAGAGAGAGAGAGAGAGAGAGAGAGAGAGAGAGATTATTAATTGATGCATGCACATATACAGTGTGTATGTAGAGCCGATTTTAGTTTCTTTCGTTGCTAACATCTTCTAACAGAATGAAATCGTTAGTCAGTAGTTATTCAGATGGGCTCTCAGGTCAGTACGAGTATTCAGTAGAGGGACAGCGGAGGTATAAAATTGTCATGAATCTTCAGTTTATTACTAATAAATTTGGGTATGTTTTCTTATATCCTATGATACTAGTCTGCCATATACAGTATATAAAGAGCTTCATTTGAGAAAATATGTAATTGGATGTAAGGAAGTTATAACGCCAGTATCTTTAGCTTTGAGAGAGAGAGAGAGAGAGAGAGAGAGAGAGAGAGAGAGAGAGAGAGAGAGAGAGAGAGATTTGCTTTTCTTCAGGCTTCTAATTTAGTGTAATAGGTTGAAATCATTGCTATATGTAATCGAGATTTTTTCTTTCATTACGTTGAACACATCAGTTTTTAAAATCTCTTAATTTTTTAATGTTTGTACATGTAATGTTATGCTGGAAAAATGACATGAGTACAATTTAGTAGAATACTGTATGTAATAATATTTTTATGACTGAATAATTTAGGAATATGAAACTTGATGTGTGCCTGTACAATTTTCGATTACTAAGAACGTAAAAAGAGTCTATTAAGAACTTAGGATTTTCTTTATAATAAGAAAGGAAGGGTAGAAAGTAGGTAAGGCTCCTCGTAACATGTATTAAAACAAAGATTCGGCGAAATTTATTCAAAAGCTGTGTATCTTGTAAGCAATTATTTCAACGTCTTCTTGTCTACAGTATATTAATGTTAACAGTAAACAAAAAAGGTTGTACTGAACCAAGTAGCCTACTAATATGACATTAAAATTCCGTAGGGGGAGGGGTTAGTGCTGTTAGTGCACCTCATGTGGTCCACTGTAGACGTCTTTGCAGCAGGTCTTCGGTCCCTAGGTGGGTCCACCTGTCAGTGAACGTCCCGGTACACTTTCTGATATGGTTTCAGAAACTGAAAAATAATGTACTATTGTAGGATATATAAAACGCAAGAGCCTGTGGTTAAATTGCTCAATCTAGGCTAAAAATATTTTAGCAAAGGTTGATGCACTGAAAATGAAAACCAAAGAGATGAAACAGTATATCGTAAGTTGATCATCGTAGATAGAAGGAATGTGGAAAAACATAATGATAACCTGCATGAACTCGCAACTCCCTTAATATTTAATAATGTTTTACATTCACTAATAAGAATAAGGGGAGAATTTGGTATCTAGATAGAAAGTAGAGACAAGAACTGAACCTGACAAACAGTTAAGTCCCGCAAAGTGGACCAAATCAGATTAAATAGGAAGCCCGCTTAAAACCTCGGTGACTTGATTTTTATGATAACATTAATTAATTTATTAACAGTTTTACATAAGAGCTGTATCAAGTAGAATAACTCCTCGATATTAAGAAAGAAAAGATAAAGGCTATGTCTTATGATTGTTTATTTGAATGTAGTAATTGTCTCATTAGGTAATTCTTATTGTATTTGGAATACGAATTTTTCTTTAATAAATGATACAAAGCAGCAAGTTATCGCTCAGAAAGGAGACCCTATATGTTAAAATTCAGGTGAAAGAAATATAAAGTGCAGGACCTCTTGGAATCCTACGGTACCGGAGGATTGTGAAAGGCAGTAACCTTAAAATTAGAGATATCGTACAAGATTTATTAATGAAACGTAGAATAGTTTTTTTCCCGAAAATATAACAAGATAGCAGTACGCTGTTATTAACGCTGAAGGAGAGAAAATAAAACCATGACCATTCAAGACGACTCAAGGACATAATGGGAGGGAAGACCAAAATGGCGGACAAAATTTTCGCATGTTAATGCTTCTGAATCGATGACGGGTAATTCCAAGTTAAAAAAAAAAAAAAACGAATCGACCCATGTTCCGCAAGCTAATAGCAAGAAGTGGCAGACTTCCTTGGGCTGCTAACAAAACGTATAGGCTTCATTTATTAAATGTGTGCTAGGAAAATACCTTTCTAATTTGCTACATTTTACGGTTTATGTTTATGAATGATCATAATGGTTGTGGGTTGGCCAAGGCACCAGCCACCCGTTGAGATACCACTAGAGAGTTATTGGGTCCTTTGACTGGCCAGATAATATTACTATATTGCATCCATGTCTCTCATACCGGCTTATTTTTCTTTTGCCTAAATATACACCGAATAGTCTGGCATATTTCAACACATTCTCCTCTGTCGTCATACACCTGACAACACTGACATTACCTACCATTTCAATTTCATATTTGCTCAAGGGGTTAACTACTGCACTGTAATTGTTTAGTGGCTACTTTCCTCTTGGTAAGGGTAGAAAAGACACTTTATAGCTATGGTAAGCAATTATTCTAAGAGAAAGATACTCTAAAATCAAACCATTGTTCTCTAGTCTAGGGTAATGCCATAGCCTCTGCACCATGGTCTTCCACCGTCTCGGGGTAAAATTCTCTTACTTGAAGGTACACTCGGGCACTTTATTCTATTTTATTTCTCTTCCCCTTGTTTTTTCTTCAAGTTTTTATTGTTTATATATGAAAGATCTGTTTTAATATAATTACTGTACTTAGAATACTTTATTTTAATTGTTCATTACTTCTCTTATAGTTTATTTATTTACTTATCTCTTTTCCACACAGGGCTATTTTTCCCTGTTGGAGCCTTTGGGCTTATAGCATTCTGCTTTTTAAACTAGCGTTGTAGCTTACTAGTAATAATAATAATAATAATAATAATAATAATAATAATAATAATAATAATAATAATAATAATAATGTTATACAAATATGAACTTGAGCTTGCACACGCTTTCACTGATAAATACTGTAATTGTTTTTTTTTATCTTATATAAAATGAATTTAGCAAAATCAAAAGCCAAAGAGTCTCCAGAGCATAATCAGGGTCTGTTGAAATTGAAGTTCACTGGAACCTAAGACTCAAGCATGAATATCAGGATCTGATAGGTGGCATAAAATGCTCGAAATATAGTTAAGGGGTTGTGGACAAGGAATGCAGATAGAGAAATAGCTAGGCTCTAATTTGAAATTACTGAAAATTTATTGTGTACAGAAAATAAAAAAAAAATGCTAACATACGAGGCAAAGAAAAACAGGCAACGTTGCGTGCAGAAAGCGCATTCCTAAACTTCTGCAGCGCTAAGCTGGGCTAATTGCCTGGAGACTGCAGACCAAAGACTTCAGTGACGGCGAAATCTGATGATTCATTTAAATATTTTTAAATTTTATTTTATTTTTGATTTTAAAGCATTTTTTTTTAGAAATACGCACACACACGCATCTATCTATCTATCCATCTATCTATCTATCTATCTATCTATCTTTATATATATATTATATATGTATATATATATATATAAACACACACACACATATATATATATATATATATATATATATATATATATATATATATAAACACACTCATATATATATACATATATGTATATATATATATATATATATATATATATATATATATATATATATGTATATATATATATATTTATATATGTATATATATATATATATATATATATATATATATATATATATTTTTATATGTATATATATATATATATATATATATATATATATATATATATATTAGTGTGATCAGTTGTATCAGGAGACATAGGTTGAATCCTGGTCGATTACCAGATGTGTAATAATGTTCACTCCGTTAAGACATTCTATGTAGTGAATTCCATGGCCGGTATTCTGTTATAAGACTCCCTATTTTTTATGTAACCGTCCAATTTTGAATTAATACTTGACGATTTAATGTCTGGTCCTCTTCCCCTCTCATTTTCTTTCTTTCGACTGATGGTGACAGTTCGTGATTAATGTTTTATTTATTACTTACACTCTTTTCTAATGTTGCAGATATTATATTTACTTTATATATATATATATATATATATATATATATATATATATATATATATATGTATTATATATATAATCTATATATATATATATATATATATATATATATATATATATATATATATATATATATATATATATATATACTGTATATAAATTTATATACACACACACGAGCTCTGTCTGAAAAGTATCCGACCTTTGGCCAGAAAAACTATACTACGTACGTACCTGTCGGGATGTCGGGATTGGCACCCTAATTCCCTATAAATAAGGCCTCTTGGGCCTGCACACACTTAGCCCAACGATCCTCCCAGCACTGAAAATACTTCTGGTAGGCTTCATAGAATGGTGTTCATCTCCACTATTGATTTTTGCATTATCTCTTCTCTACTCTCAACAGGGGATATTTTTAATGTCGTCCTCAATTCCAGAAACAACCAAATATTGCAAGGAGCTATTTTTGGAAGGTAGAAAGGTAATTTGACGAGCATAATTCATTGTTTGGCCAAGCATTTTTGGATCAGGTGGGATGAATGAGCTGAAGCATTTTCACGATGCAAATGCCATTTTTCCCACCTGACCCTAACTTTCTTGGCCAAACATGGAACTCCAGTCATTAATTAACCTCCCTACTCTCCAGGCATAGCTCCATGCGACTTTTGGTTATTTATAAAATTGAAGACACAATTGAAAGGATCCAACTTTGAGAGTAGAGATGATATAATGCAAAACACAACGTCAGAGATGAACCATTATAATTGAAGACTAACAGAAGTGTTTTCGTAAATGGAAGGATCAGATGGCTCAGTGTGTGCAGACAAAAAGACGCTACTTTTAAGGAATTAAATTACAGAATCAATCAGATTATGCTTGCTACATATTTTTTGTAGCTAAAAGTCGGATACATTTTAGACAGACCTTGCAAGTATATACTGTATATATATATATATATATATATATATATATATATTTATATATATATATATATATATATATATATATATATATATATATATATATATATTATATGTATATATAAATTTATATGTATGTATATATATATATATATATATATATATATATATATATATATATATATATATATATATATACTATGTGTGTATATATGTATGCATTATATATAGAATATATATATATGTATATATATGTATATATATATATATATAT
>NC_090725.1:127663555-127666055 GCF_036898095.1 Palaemon carinicauda | reverse complement strand
AAATCGGTTTATTTGATTTAAATAAAATTTCTTTATTTGAATAAATTGTCTTGATTTATATGATTTCTTTTTCAATAATACATATCTGATGCTGCTGATTATTTGTTTCAGTCTTATGAGGTTATTTTTTGGTATTGAACTTGATCTATGTTCAATGAAACCGTCATTTAATATGCATTACTCAAGATGAGATTATCTCTTAAAAACCAAAATTAGGACTAATGATTTAATCGGAGCGGACAAGTTATAAAAAACTAGTGCATTAATAAAACGAAATAAGCGAAACTGCAATCAAACCAAAATACGAATATACAGCAGTTTTATTTTAACATACAGTTTATAGTACGAAATAAAACTTAAGAGACATATTAGGGACCTCTCCATGTGCGTACTGTGCTATAAAAGTTTTTTTTTTTTTAATTCCTATTAACGCTGTTCAACAAATCAAGACCTTTATGATTTGTATAATTGCAACAACTTCAATTCTTAAAAGCACTAAGTTTACCCGAAATGTTATAGCTATTAACTAGGATTTTATTAATTTGTTGATTTACTTAAAAATAGTAACTAGTTTTGGAAGTTATATTTTTCCAAGGTAATTTCTGACAATATATTTAATTTTGATTGAAATTCATGATTTTTTTCTGGTTTAAATCAATTTAAATAATTTGATTTAAATTAAAATAACCCTTATATATATATATATATATATATATATATATATATATATATATATATATATATATATATATATATATATATATATATATAGATGTAAGTAAATGCTGGGTATAATTTATTAATAGATATCAAGTGTCAAAATTGAGAGATATATATATAACCACATTTTATGTTTCCATGTATTGGGCAGTTAGGTATATTAAGTGACGCAACCAACAATTTTCTTCATTAGGAACTGTGTCCGACAACGAACCTCTGCGTTCTGGCAGTTTGCAAGGACATTGACTACTCCAAGATTGAATACAACCACATGAAATGTCAACACGGCCAAGTACCCTGCGAGGCGGCTGGAGGGGCCTGCATGTGGCCATGTCCAAAGCCAACTCCTTTGGTTAATCCATCGTCTCCGCTAAAACCTACTTGTGGGATAGGAAAGATATACTGTGAAAGGTAAGATTAAACGTTCTCTCTCTCTCTCTCTCTCTCTCTCTCTCTCTCTCTCTCTCTCTCTCTCTCTCTCTCTCTCTCTCTCTCTCTCTCATTATTGGCTCAATAATTATGAAAATCAAATGAATAATTTGATACACACAAACTCATTTCATTATATAATAAATTTATGTGCTATCACGATCCAGAGTTTCCTTATTTTGCCTTCTCCCCTACCTTGTTGAAAGAAAATCGAAAAGAGCAGTGAAGAACTGGTTACAAAATGTATGTTCTGTTTATCTCCCTCTACTCTTGAAATTACTACTACTACTCCTTTTCCTTCTCTCTATCAGATATTCAATCCAACCCCTTTCTTTAATTTCCATCATCTTCTATGTCACTGAAAATAGTTGTTAATTATTTAATCAGCTTTGTTAGATTTCTTGCCTACCCATAAGATATATTTTTCATTAGTAAATGTAATTAATAATGGGCAGTGATAATATTAGGACAAGAGATGCGTTATTGAATTGGTCGGACTTGTGAAGATGGTGATGGAAAAGAAAAGAAAATTAGGATAATACAAGTGTCAAGAAAGAAAAATATTTAATGACAATATTGGTCGGAAAAAAATGAAGAAAAGGAAATACGAAATATATCATAAGGAATTCGCAAAAGTGAAATATGTAATGAAATAGATAAAAAAAACAGAAATATTAAAATAAAAGCTTTAAGTACATAATGAGAGAGAGAGAGAGAGAGAGAGAGAGAGAGAGAGAGAGAGAGAGAGAGAGAGAGAGAGAGAGAGAGAGAGAGATTGGTAGATTTTTTCTTGTTTTCAATTCCCTTGTTAAGTGGGTTAGAGATGGAGAAAGTAGAGAGACATGATGTAAAGAAAATATCATCACTTTGCTCTTCATATGTACGGTGACCAGTTTTTCACTACTGTATACAATTATCTGGCAACGAGGGGGTAAAGAATCTATTCTCGTAATAGTTCATACATTCATATATATATATATATATATATATATATATATATATATATATATATATATATATGTATATATATATATATATATATATATATATATATATATATATACTGTATATATATAATATGTATATCATATATATCTATATATGTATTTATATATATATATATATATATATATATATATATATATATATATATATATATATATATATATATATATATATATATATATATATATATATATATATGGTATTTACAATATACAATATATATACACACATATATAATTTCATATATATATACATACATATATATATATATATATATATATATATATATATATATATATATATATATATATACTGTATATATAGTTGTATAGATATGTATATAAAT
>NC_090725.1:127656055-127658555 GCF_036898095.1 Palaemon carinicauda | reverse complement strand
ACAACTGGTGCCTCAGTGAGTAATTAGCATTAATTGAAAATCGTCATTCATTTTGGAAATATGTGGTAATCCATAAAAATAAGATTAGGCGCTGAATAAATTCTATATCAGGAAGGAAACTGTCTTAGTAAAGTTTAGAATACCTGGGAAATTAGGATACCTGGTCGTCTTTTTCTCTAATTTACACTTATATACTTATTTATACGAACATCTATATTTATGCATGTTAATTACATCACCATCACAATTCTATCCTTAGATCATTGAATAATCTTTTACTTCCGACGCAATTCTCGACTTCACAGGACAAACAATGCAATGAAGCATATCTAGAATTTGACAATATTCACGCAGATATTTCCTTCTGCTTTTGATTCTGTGACATACTTATTCTTATTGCATGGTGTGCCCTCTGTTGTGATTCGACTCTTATTTAGCACTGTAGAAAGTATAGTTATATGACATTTGCAATGTTGCTTTTTCGTTGATTTTTTATGACATCTCTATACAAAACTGTATGGTAGGTAAACGAACCTATTTATATTATCTTTTTAAGTTTCTTTTTATGAATTTTTACAATTTGTTTTTCAATTCACTGTACATAACCTTAAGGCTAGGGCACCTGTCCTTAAAGAGTCTGTGGCTGTGTTTACTTCTTTGGACGTTTCAATACCAAACCTTTGCTGAAAAAATACAACTTTGTGGCCATTCCGTTCCCTTCCTTTTCTTTGCTACTTACAAGTTTTTAAGAATTACAAATGGGAGTCCTCACTGACACTAGGTCTTTGACAATGTCAAGATCCATTTCATTTTGGCATTTATTTTACACTTTTTTTTTCAGCCTTTGGTAAATATTATAAACTAATATCTGATTGGTATTGAAATAAAAGGGACTTCGCTTAAAATCATTCTAACAAAGTGAAATTAAATGTATCAGAATAACCCTAAGATAAATTTACGTTCTTTGGAATTTTCAATTTGCAATATTCTTCATTGGAGTTTTATGAAGGAATAATATTTATTACAGCCCATTTCTTCAAAATACTAATGGCCATCACTTTTAAGTACTTATCAAATTCCCCAGTTTATGAGAAATTGTGCATTAATTTCAATAAACCGAGACAATACGGTGTCTTTATTGTTTACATATTAATGGTTACTAATATGAAGTTAATGTTCTCTTAAATTATCGATTCCCAAACAATTTCGTTCAACTGAAAACAAAATCAATTTTCTAGCAAAGCACAGCCACTGCCACCTTCTGTTGACTGTAAATAAAAAGTATCTTGAATATAAGCCGGCAAATGATGCTCTGCTCTCAAAGCAACACCTGTTTACTTCATCACCGTAAGGTTATTTGCATCGAAACTGGTCGGTGCCAGGAAACTTGTCGCCCCAGACTAGTCGAACCTGGGACAAGACGCAGTGGAAGGACTGGAAGACGAATGGGCGTGGGATGCCCCCCTGGCGCCATCTGGTGCGTTGGGGCAGGCCGATGTGTGGTCATTGGTGAATGCCAAGATAATAGTTCGAACAAAATAGGTAGTAGATTCAAGTCAGCTATACGAATATGTTCAGTCGGACAGGTAATGAACGGAGTAGTTCATGAAATCGCTTCTCGTAGCTTTTAGTAGTCATTTTCTCTTAATTTTATGAATGATAATTGCTTGGTCCAGCTGTTCTTACTAACGACGCTTCTTTATCAATGCTTCTTTAGTACTGTCATACGTTCAGATTCCAAATGTATGCCGTAGAATGCAACCTTATCTTTTAGATGATGCTGGTTTCATGATCCACGTCGCTTTATAAGGATATTCTTACATCTTCAATTACTTGTTTTGTAAGAAAACTTACAAGTTTACAAGAAACTTCTTGTAAAGGGTCTGTTATTTTGTTTTATGGTTTCAGCATCTCACTCCTTTGAGTCTAGCTAATTATAGATTTAAGGTTTGGTTATGGCTTCTCGTTTTCTCATTGTTCTTTTATAAGCAATCTATTTATCAGTTTCACAAATTTGTTCTTCCTTTTGAAGTGTTCTGCTGAACTGTGGAAATTGCACCGACACTTTCTTCAAGTTTCACAAATTAGATTTAGGCTACACAAATATGCAGAGAATGGAAATTATGCTAAATCTTCGCTTACCTTATCTCCTTAAGTAAGATTAGATTATAATGCAAAATGCTTGGAGTCTTGGCATTTAGTTGGAATCATGTTATCCACACTTTATTGAAAGGAAATCAGAAGACAGCAATTCTGAATTTTCCAACGATTTTTAAGCATGTATGAAATTCTGTATTCAATTCAACGTTGCTACGATAGTTCACAGTTTTTGTATTTACAAAACTCTTATGTTACCATTTTATCTTAACAAATCGATAATGACAAATAGAAGTAATTATATTTATTGTTTGCATCATTGAAGTAGCAGTTCATGGCGAGATATCTCATTTCTACTTCATTAGATAAAAATTCTACTTTTCATCAGTAATCTAGAAAAGTG
>NC_090725.1:127638555-127651055 GCF_036898095.1 Palaemon carinicauda | reverse complement strand
ACATTTATAAATAAAGTTTTTAGGGATTTATGGGATAGATATTAACTTCGTCCATGCCAATTTTCGTGTTGCTGTCTGCCATAGAAAAGCCCCAGCAAACGTTTATTTCGGTATGGGTTGAATGGTTATTTTTGGCGGTGGAGTAAATTGTTTCTAGAATGATTCACATATCCGAATGAAAATTTCAGGGATCGATGTGAAACAGTTTCTCTGTTCCTGCCAAATTTAATGGTAATATATGCAATTAAAACAACAGAGCTATCATGTAGCCAGCCATCTTAAAAATACTGTTAAATGTAGCAACATTACAGTGAACTGCGTAAAAGTGAACGACATCAACGAGGGACAATGCCGATCTCATAAACAATATCCGTCCCGAGTTGCACCTGCTAGTATTTATTATATATAGGTATTAGTGTGTGGGTTAATTTCATCTACTTTATATTTTTCCTTATTACGGGAGTGCTGTAGACGGTATTATACTATTGACTCTCATCAACTCTCAGACAAGGTTGCTAGCTATTTGCACCTTTTCCCCCTAATTACAACTCACCAAAGTCGTCTAGCTGGTAAATGGCAAATACAATTCATAGGTCAACAAAGCGAAAATATGTTTTACATACCGATTCTAAAACCGCTACACATCAGTACCGGTAGGCATCCAAATCCGGTTTTTCTTACAGTGAGTTGAACATTAAACTAGTATATATATATATATATATATATATATATATATATATATATATATATATATATATATATATATATATACATAAATTTATGATTATATATATATATATATATATATATATATATATATATATATATATATGTATATATATATATATATATATATATGTGTGTGTATATATATATATATATGTATATATATATGTATATATGTATATATATATATATATATATATATATATATATATATATATATATATATATATATATATATATGTGTGTGTGTGTGTGTGTGTGTTACAATTTTCATACTCCTACTTGTGCTCCTCCGTGCAAGTGATAGGCATGGTTGCATGTTGATAATGGATAATTATCCCTCAGAGTGGCGGGTCAAGGTTAGGTATTAAAGGCACAAAATCTTTTTCTCCTCATTACTTTTATACTCCCCCCCCTCTAGTATTGAGCTTGAGCCTCTACCTCCTTGCCTGCAATTCGGAATGCGGATAATCCATCCTTCATCACCATTTCGCTTTGTGGTACCTTTCCTTCAACGTTTTCCGGGTCTGTTCAGGCGTTGGTCCAATGGCATCCATCTGCTTTTTTGGTGGGTAAGGGACTCTCCCTTGCTACCTCTACTCCTCGTGTACTTTCGAATAGAATAGGATTCCAAGGGAGGGTGATTGTAGTCCCTGGCAAGGGAGAGTGGGGATGAAGACCAACAGGAAGAGGAGGAGGAGTGGGAGTGGGTATGGAAGTATTGGATTAGTAGTCACGAAATGCTCCATAAACCTGACAGTGGCGTGCAAGCGGTCATCTGGGGGAGAATGGTGCCTTTGTCATTGTTTGCATTTTCAAGATTTATTGTTCCAAGTAATTTTCGTCTCACAAACTACAACAGTACTTTGGTAATATATATTTTAGAAATTTTGCGTTCTCCTGTGAAAAAAATGTTACACCTTACACGTAAAAGACCACCAGTGCTCTATTGCCACAATGTTGTTGATATATCATTCATGCCAATTAGTAAATAATTAAAGTTGAAACTTACGCATGACTTCATAATTAGGAGTATTCAAAGTTATCCACCCATTGTGAGGTACTCACAAACTTGTGTGGAGAGTTAATATATATTAATTGAAATCGATCACTCCCATCTCGTAATATCTTACCTCACATATTAGAAAAGACTAGTGACATTCGACACTTATTTTATTTAATGCTTTGTTGGAATCAACCTTAAAGTTTATGGTTCACCATAAGACAATGTTTTTCTTATGGTGACAAAAAAGTTACTCTACATTGTTCTTTCGCTCCAAAGTAGCATTGCTTTTGGTAAATGAAAGGGAATGAAACTGTGGGAGATTATCTCTTAAATGCTCAATTTTATCAGCCACAACCATCCCCCCCTTTTTTTTCCTGAATGCAAAATAAAATTTCTTCCGAGTTTTTTATCCTGTTTCTAAATATAGAAAACATGCCGCATTGAGGGAGTAAGTCATGAACTTACTCAAGGTCATATGTCAAAATCGCCATTAAAGGGTATTTCCAGGTAAAATATCGTTACTAATGATCAAGGTCTTCAGCCCATAACTGTCGAGGATAGTGGTATCGTTCGTAATCAGTAATCACGAAACAATAAGGTTTTTAAGAAAGAAAATATCGTAGAATGTCTTCTTTTTACTGTATTTTTTGTATGTTTTAATTTGCATGCGTGTCCCATTTTTTTTTTATTTGCCATGACTGTAGTCTATACTTGTGTGTTGGTTTAGACTTGCTTGTAAGTTATGAAACAATGACTACCATTCTTCTTGTTTAACAATTGTAAATTAGATTTGTTAGGAGAATACTCTCTGAATCCACTCAAGCAAACAAGAAATGTTTTTTTTTTTTTTTTTCACGAAAACACTAATCTCTACCAGTTACCTTAGTGATTCTGAATAATAGCTGCATTACTTGAAATATGTTTCTTTTTAAAGTCCCAATTATTATTATTATTATTATTATTATTATTATTATTATTATTATTATTATTATTATTATTATTATTATTATTATTATTATTATTATTATCATTGGTTTTGTTATTATAGCTGCAACTCTAATTACAGAAACATAATGGATAACCCCCTAGGGCTCCAATAGGAAAAAAAAGCTTTGTACAGAGAACATAAAAGTAAAGATAACAAATGTGAGAGAAATACCAGAAAGAAAAACAAGATTAAACAAATAGATTTTGAAGCAAGATTAGAGTGAGTGTTAACAAAAAAGCTTTTGCAACAAGTTGAATTTATGGAGATACAACAATTCTCCTACATGCACAACTAAAAATAATCTAGGCAACTGTGTTGTATTACATCTCAACAAGAAACGGCGAGGCAATTAAGATTAACAGCATACCTAATGCTACATTTCCATTTGGGATCGTATAATTAAGAGAGAATACAATTCCAAAAGGGGATTAGAATGATAAAACATTTTACATTAATGTGCAGTGAGCTATTCCATTGAAGGTGCCCGAGAATAATATCAGTATCAAGAATAAGAAATTTAATTGAAGTTTTCAAGTTTATAATCAACATTTTAAGATGCGAATCCACGGGCTAGGAGCAAAACTGGCAATAATACTTAAAAAAGGCCCAATAAAAGGATACTAGTATGTCATAAGGATAGACAAGTCTTCACATGTCCTAGATTTAAAAAAAAAAAAAAAAAAAAAAAAAAAAAAAAAAAAAAAAAAAAAAAAAAAAAAAAAAACATTCGTCGAATGATAATTAATCAGACGGATCGGATATGTGCATTATAAGTGAAGAATGGCTACTACTTTTAATCTATTTTATTATCATTAAAGAAACGTTGTCATTTATTAATATTATTAATTGCATATAAAAAATCACCCACTTTGAAGCTTTAACCAATTAGCTTTGTGGGTGTGCTTCGAGGAAAGTTTTGAAAACTTATTTTGGACTAAATACAGTAAAATTTAATCCCTTATTCTCGCGTGTCCAGGAGCTAAATAATCAGAATGTTTATCAAGGCATCTTTGAACGATTGGACGTTTGAAAGTAAGGGTTTGTTATAGAAAGGCAATGGAATAAAGATTAGGTCGGGTAAAGGTATTAGAGGATATCGTATAGTTTTGACATTTAATGTATACATTAAATTGACTGAGTATTATTATTATTATTATTATTATTATTATTATTATTATTATTATTATTATTATTATTATTATTATTATTATTATTATTATTATTATTATTATTATTATGTCTATTCAGGAAGAACAGATGGAGTTAAAAGAGATGGGTGGGAATGATGATGAAACCTATAGCAGAAAAGGCATTAAAGGATTGCAGAGCTGTAAATACAGTAGTAGATGGTTACTTACAAAGTTTAAATCAAAGCAGTGCAATATGAGTATTATAGTTTGCTATGCACCAACAAATAATTCCCCTTAAAAAGGAAAGATGAATGCTTTGAAGAACAGCAGAGTCTAATAGATGATATCTCAGAGAGAGATATGAAAATTGTGATTGGTGACTTCAGTGCTAAAGTTGGAAGGACTGATTACGGTATAGAGAAAGTGATGGATGTTGAGGATCTTGGTGAAGTTACAAAGGGAAATGAAGCACATTTTATAATGTTTTGTTCACCAAACAACCTTGTTATTGGAGGTACTCTTTTCTAGCCCAAGGACATCCACAAATATGAGTGAACTTCACACTGTGGCAATTACAAACCTGAAATAGACCACATAGCCATTACTAAAGAGAGAATGAGGACTCTGAGAAATGTAAGAATCTATAGAGGTGCAGATATTGGTAGTAATTACCAGATCTTCATTGCCATACTGAAATTAAAACTAAAAGCACCCAACAGGAATGTAGACAGAATATCTAGATTTGATACAAGTTAGCTTCTAGAAGACGAGCACAGAGAAACCTTTGCAATTGAATGTAGGAATCGATTTGCAGTCTTAGAGACTAACACAACGAACGGAGAATCATGTGATATTAAGAACAAATATGAGTCAGTTGGTAGTGAAGATTTGGGGCATGCAGTTACAAGGAAAATCCATGGATATGATATTTGGGATACTATAAATAGGAGACAAACACAAAAATTGATTGTTGAAAGTTTTCGAGGAAGTAATGAAAATTACCAGGTAGAGCATGCCAAGTATTCCAGTATTGATAATGGGGTGGTCAAAAGAAAAGCCAGGAATGACTGGACAGAGTATTTAGACAAGAAAGCAGAAGAGATTGACAAAGCTATGAATTCAGAGAGTGAAAGAATTATTAATAAAATCTCTACTGGAGAAAAGATGAAGAAGCATATGCCCATCAGAAAGAGTGATGGCTTGGTTATAACAACAGTCGCCCCCCTCAAGATTGCCAATTCCTAAATCATGCTATTCAATCTTGAGGAGGTAACCGAAGTGTTGACCTATTAAGCGCGAGTGCAACGAGAAGACTGAAGGGATGAAGAAAGACAACGTTGGATGGAACAATTTAGTGAGGTCATGAATAGGAAATATGAAGGGAATAATTTTATTGATATACCCGAAGCTGAGGAAAAACTGGATGGGGCCATGAATGAATTTAGTGTGCTTGAAGTCGAAGCTATTATTAAAACACTAAAGAGATGGAAAGCGCCTGGATATGATGGAATAATTGCTAAGACGATATTGGCTGGAAATTAAGTGACTGCTAGAATACTTACTAGAGTTGTAGAATGTGGTATGAAGAGGAAAACCTGATGATTGTGAGCTGGGAGTGTTGGGGAAAATTACAAGAAAATGAGATCTGACTGATTGCGATAATTACAGAGCCTTCACACTTACATCACTTGCCATGAAAATATATAGTATGCTTATTCTAAATCTGAAGAGTCTTAAGAGAAAGATTGATGAAAATCTGAGAATGAACAAGCAGTATTTAAAGAAGATAGAAATTGTACTGGCCAAATTTTCATTTTAAGACATGTACACCAATGTATAGAATATAGAAATCCACTTTTGATGGCATTTGTGGACTATGAAAAAGTCTTTGATAGTTTGCACCGGCCAATATTGTGGAGAGTCCTACGTTATTATTGAGTTCCTCTTAAACATGTAAATTTGATTAAGTCTGCTCATGAGCATAGCAAGTGCAGAGCTGATGTTAGTGGAATCCTATCAAAGGAATTTCCAGTGAACAATGGAGTACTCCAAGTGAATGTATACCCAGCTCTATTGGTTATACTCCTCATGGATTTTGTAATGCGAAGAACAGACGGAGATGGTGGAGGATTGAAATGGATTGGTAATACGAGATTAGCTGACCTAGAGTATAATGATGACTCTGTCCTGATAAGCAGAACACCACAAATTTTGCAATGCTTGCTCACCAGAACACATGAAATATCACATGAGGTTGGGCTCAAGAGGAAAAGAAGAAAGACAGAGATGATGAGAACGGAATATGCAATGGAAGGGGAAATATCATTTGAAGGAGAAAGGATTATTGATTTGGCTAGGTTATGTAAAATTTTGAAATAAAATCTCCGGAAATTGCTTATGAAAATCAGGCTACATATCAGTTTAGTCAGGCGTTGTATGACAGTGAAACAATATCCAACATATTCTTAGAGGAGATTATTATTATTATTATTATTATTATTATTATTATTATTATTATTATTATTATTATTATTATTATTATTATTATTATTAACTCTAACCGAATTACAAAATAAAACACACTCATAGAACCTTCTATTTTTTTTTTAATTTGTGTTGCGATCTGTGTTTACTATAACTCAAAATAAAGTATGAAACAGATAAGGAGATTGGAAACACAATATAAATCTGAACCGAGATAAATTTTGAGCGACAAGAAGCTATTATAAAAACAGTTAAAATAAACAATGATCTTCTCAAGAGCATTTAAGTCGCTAGAAGCCAGAATGGTTTATAATAAGAAAATTATTTGAGCAAAATAAAAATAAACTGAGAAACAGCAACGATACCCGTGTTTCCTTTTCGCTTTCAAAATAAAAAGCGATAGCGATAGATTTGAAAGGGGAAAGAAAAGATACACAAAAGAGAAAATCATTCACGGTACTGTAAATCATTAGTTATAATTGACGGATAATTTTGGATAAATTGTGATATTTTTAAATTGGAACATGTTGCTTAGAGGCGGTGTAGACAGTAGAAATTGTAATGAAGTGGAATTCTTTATCCTTTATGATCAATATATATATATATATATATATATATATATATATATATATATATATATATATATATATATATATATATATATATATGTGTGTGTGTGTGTGTGTGTGTGTTTGTATATACAGTATACTTAATGTATTCATATATGCATATGTATGTATATATGTATATATATATATATATATATATATATATATATATATATATATATATATATATATATATATATATATATATATATATATATATATATATATGTGTGTGTGTGTGTGTGTGTGCGTGGTTCATAAGTATGCAATTAGTATGACAGAGGAAAATCGAAGAGAGTGAATCGTCAATATAGTTAGGGCGTTACCAAAACAATTGGCTGTCGGTGGTCAATGGACTTAGTGCGGTTGCTAATACACAGTTGGCATGGACAAAGAAAAAGGCGTAGAGTTGCCAGCCTGAAGCTAATAATTCTTTAGACTACAGTGATTGTATTTATTTATATAGTCAATGATAATAAAATCATTCAGTTTGGTTGAATTTGATTTATTCAGTGTGATTTTCTTGTGTTATAGTATAATATAGTATGGTAGAGTATAGTATAGTATGGTAAAATATATTGAAGTGGGGATAGGAGTCCATTTGTGCAGAACATACTTCATTATATAGGAGGAGAATATACTTTAAAGATAGTAGCAAGCCTAGTTTAACAATTTCTAAAATAAGAAAAAGCGTAATATTCCCTATATAATAGCAGGGCGCTTATACTCAGCTCTCCCTGTCCCTCGTGTAGGAAGGAGAGGAGTAGTCATATCCAGGCGAGAGGGGAGTGCTTTTGTGTGCATATCTATCCAAATATTTAGCCTTTATTTTTGACGGGTCGCGTACACTGCTATCCAGATAACGACCTTATAATAATGGTTCTTTGCTGGATTGGATTTTCAAAGAGATATGCTAGAAAGCCATTGTGTCACGGTGTTTTCATTCAGTGCTTTTGCGTCCTTCCTCTGAACCTTATATACTCCTCTTCCCCCCCTCCCCCCTGCAACCAAGGCCTTTCCCCACCGCTCTCCTCGCCTGCTCGCTTCCAAATTCGTCGACATCCGTAAGTGTTGGGTTGGTAAAATCGTTTCTAGTGACTATTTTTATAAGGTATAATCAAAATATTCTCGTGAATACTTTCATCTGAGACGTCCTGTTCATGTTCACAAATATTGTTTTGTAGTTTTATATAACATTTACCAATTGCAGTAAATTATTAAGATTCATCACGAATTCTGTTTTATAACCTTAAGTTAAATCATGGGTTGTAAACAAGTGTTCTTTTAAAAATATTAGTGCTTTTAGATGATATATTATAAAGAATTTGATTTACATAATTCTTTTATATATGATGTACAGTAGTAATGAATTCTGTCTGATAATCGAAAATTAAAACCAATGTTCGTACCGACATGTTTATCAATTGTTATTGTTACTTATATACATGCCAGACTTCTTTGTATCGACATTACTACATTCCTTAACATTTACTATATCCAGGCTTTACGTTGATTTAATGGTAACCATTAACTAGCCCACTGTAATTTTTTACCACTGTGAACGTTTTTCTATTCAGATTGAAATCTTATCGACAATATTTCAATACTTAAGTATGTTAAATAAGTGACTGAAGTCATGCGCTCTGATTCCCTTCCACTCGCTGTTGAACACTGGCGCAGCAAGAGCCCTCATTTTCTTGCCCTGAATGGAACGAATTTTAACCATCCAACCAACCAGCGAAACTTTCACTCGCAAAAATTTATATTTTTTTATAAGTTAATGGGATAATGCGCATTGGTTCAAATCATATTAGGAAAGGTGGAAGCTTCCTCGTCAATTTCTCATTAGGATTGAGGCTTAGAAGTGGTAATCGTATCTGGAAATTGTAAAAAAATTGAAATGTTTAGAGGTTCCTCCTTGTAAAATAAAAAATGTATTTTCTTGGATTTTTTTGCACCTAACATTTTTTTTGCCATACAAAGTCACATAAGCTACAATAAACTTTTATACCAAAATTCTATCCTGTACTATCAATTGAACGAGTTTAGCTAAAAATCACACTTATTTTTTCGCCATTGAAAGAAATGAGAGGTAAAACGTATAAGGGGAACTTGTCTTTATAAGTCAGGAGTTTAATATAGTGACCCCTATCATCTACCTTTGGAAAGTGCAATTAGCCAATAGGAATACGTGGTTTGGCGTACGTTGAGTAGATTGTGAATATCGTTTACGGCCAACTAGCCGTCACTTTCCTCACTTGTAAGTGGGTATCGGTATCTGCTGTGGTCAAAGGATAGAGAGTCGCTTCAACAAGCTCACTCTTATATGCTTGCTAAGACCTGAAGTCTGTACCTTCCAAAAGGGGAAAAATATAGTACTGTATACAGTCTTCTAAACGTTTGTCTCTTGTTACTACAGTAATAAATTGTTATTACTGTACTATTATTTTCTTGTATTCTTATCTCTCTCTCTCTCTCTCTCTCTCTCTCTCTCTCTCTCTCTCTCTCTCTCTCTCTCTCTCTCTCTCTCCCTTATGTAGTTACAGAGCAGTCCTCGTCTGTAACGTACATTGATTGTAATTGCCTACTAATTAGACTATTCCGTTTCTGCATCGATAGGTTCTGTGACATTATTTGCGTTTATGACTATCAGTTAAAAATAACTCTGGCTTTTATTATATCAATAAGTCAGTTTTGTAGTTTATTAACGTTTTAGCTTTGTGTTTTCGGCTGTTTTTAACTGAACCTCGAATATCCCTTTGTCGAAGCTGTAGCCTGTTTAAGTTTTGTATGCTTATATTTTCGTCTTTCACCTTTGAATTGTTTAATCAATTTCCATGCTCCAATATCAAGGCTCTTTGGTCCATAACACTTTTTTCAAGGGATATTGACTCGGCTAATATCATGCTGAACGACTTTGTTTCTTATGTATATTATAGATTTTTTCATCAATTGCCATCAATTAAGGAGTGTGGCTTTTTAGGTTTTATGTATTGTTCCCATATGTTCAGAAGTCACATTGGTAAAAAATCATGTACAAGATTTGTATTTTCCTAATAAGAATGATACTGAGATTCCTATATTCCTGAACATATCCCCGATTTTGTAAACATATAAGCATACAGACTCAATCACATTTATTTATGCACAGGACTTAGACTTACACAATCATATACAGTACATATCTGTGAAAAGCCTTATTTAAAAAAAGCAATTCGTCTGCATAAGCATGTGCTTGTTCAGATACGATGATGATTGTATGTGTCGAGTAAACGACAATGCACTTGCCTCTTGCTAAACGGTTATTGAACGTGCACCGAAATATCCTCTGACAAGTGAAGGTCACTTACAGAAAGCATTGAAATTCAGAGATTTAGCAATAATAGTGGTTATTTACAACGCAATTCTTCATTGACAATAACAAGGGCTTTACAGGAATTCTGAGATTTTTTTTTTTTTTTTTTTTTTTTTTTTTTTTTTTTAATATTTAGGATATTTAGTTATATTTTTACTTTGCCGTCACTTCGTAAATATGCTTGTTATTACTACACCTATTACGTTGGCATCAGATAATTTTAATATCATTATTGACATGTGTATAATTTCAGCAGGATAAAACTACCTCTAGCAAAATCATCATTGTAGCTTCACGAATATTAGAGTCAAAATTATAGAGCAGTAAAACGAGTATTGTTTGGGCATAAAAACAAATATCCCGTGTTTGTGACGGTAACTTGTGTCTCCGTAATAAAAGAGATGCGATGAAATAGTGGGTCATTTATCCACGTAGTACATACTATAGTAAGTAGCTCACTGATTAATGGTACCATCCTATACGTAGTACAAGGTTTTCCGTTAATTCTAACGGTATTGCCTTCTCCATCGTAGGCCTTAACACTACACAGTGCTCTAAAAATTTATTACAGATGTGACCAGATTGTGGAATGATCTTTCTAATCAAGCAGTTGAATCGGTGGAACTTCAGAAGTTCAAACTTTTTGTGAATTCGTGTTTGTTGAACAGGTTGACTTAAGTCTCGTTCTATAGTTTATATATGACTGATATATTTTAGCGTTGTTATTGATCCTAAAATGTGATTTATATTTATATTCATTACATATATACGGTATAGGTTATTTTCTATTTCCTCATTCCCTTTCCTAACTTGGCTGCTTTCCCTTTTGGAGCGCTTGGACTTTTATCATTATGCTATTCCAACCAGTGTTGTAGCTTGGCTAGTAATAGTAATAACAATTTTAATAGTTATTATTACTCGGCCTTCCGATCTGGTTCGTCGGTGCATTATAACTTGTCACTCGAATTTCTATAGAAGGAAATCTAACATCCAGACATTTGCGTAGAATTTGCAGACTGGGTATTTGGTACGTCAAGAGTTTCACATTAAAAGAAACTTAACTAGGCTCACACCACACATAGAAAAGCTAGATATATGTCATTGAGTGATATTTAGGGGCCATTAGGATAGAAGTTTTCAATATAAAGTGCTAATGTATTCAGGGCTTGAAAGAAATAGAGTAGGTTCTCGGCCGTTTCTAGCTCTTTCTTAAAAATGCCATTTGAAAGAGGGAACATTATAAACAACCGAGAAAACAGTAACTGGATGAGATTTCTATGACAGGAGACAGGAATATAAGCCAACGAGGGATTCAACCACATGGGTAATTCTTTTATCATTTTCCTCCAAGTTACCTTGAGACAATTTTGCCTTTGTTTTCATAAGCCAGAATAATTTCAGTAATTTGACTAGGTTGAGAGGGCTGGGTTTATATAGAGAAAATTTTCGGTTGAGAGGTAAAGAAAATTAACAATAAAAGTATTTCTAACAAATTTGGTTGCAATGTTTTTGGTCTTATTAAGTCATTGAAATTACTACTTCTCAGGGTCATAGCTCCCGGGGACCATTTTAAATAAATTCAATGCTGATGCTGTAGTGACTGAGATAAGAAATTTGCGATCTTCAAATTAAGAATTTTACAATGCAAATATATTCATTTTAAATTTTCACAAAAGTATTCCAATTATGTTGAAGCAGAAATGAATATAAATTGCTACAGTACGTCGTTTGCAACATATATAATCGTGTTCTTACAGGAACTCTTCTGTTTCGACACTGGCATTTATCGGGTCATTATTCTCTCTGTAGGGTTTTTTCATGCCAATAGTAGCACAGCAAAGCTATTATCCTGAATATTTATGGTCCTCTACCCAATAAAAGGATACTATAATCAATAGTGACCTCCTCAGTTTGACCTATGGCAAAAATGACCTTGGATCGTATGTAGGTTTGTTACCAAAGGTCTTGAATAGAACAATGATTTTAGCGCTTGGCACATGCTTTTGATCACGCATAAAAGTGATTAATTTTTTTATCAGGTAGTGTTACGTTATCTGCTCATTATACAGATCGTTAGTAAATTTCATTCGTGGTAGCTGCGTGTCCCAAAAGTGTCAATAACATGGCACTATTATTATCCCCGCAATGACGTCATCTCTTATGGCTGAAAACAAGCGCAACCTTGCGAAATTCTGGTGGAATA
>NC_090725.1:127631055-127636055 GCF_036898095.1 Palaemon carinicauda | reverse complement strand
ATATGTATATATATATATATATATATATATATCATTGGCCGTGACTAGTCCACTGCAGGACAAAGGCTATCCTTTCGCGTCAGGTTATGGTCTTTCTATACCAATCTATACAAGCAAATCTTCTAAACTCGTCAATCCATCGCCTTCTCTCTCTTTCCCTGTTTCTTTTGCAATATGTAGGGACCACTTCTGTTATTCATGATGTCCATCTATTATCTATTATTGTCATTTTATCCCCTGCCCATGTCCATTCATTTTTCTTATATATTGTTAGAATATCCGCATACATGCTGCTCGTTTTCTGTCTCTTAGTGTCAATCCCATAATTATTCTTTACATGAACGAGTGCGTATCTATATATATATATATATATATATATATATATATATATATATATATATACATATATGTATATATATATATATATATATATATATATAAATATATATACATATATATGTATATATATACCATATATATGTATATATATACCTATATATATATATATATATATATATATATATATATATATATATATATAATCGATATCGATATATAGAAATATGTGTACTGAACAAACGCTATACAGTAGAACTATACATCCCACGTACATTGAAAAATATATTTTAGGTGCATAGCCTTTTACTATTTTAATTATGTTGATATAATACCCTATTCTATGAGCAAAAGTCTAGTGTCACATTCTTTAGCAACGAAACCTTTTAGTAAATTAATATTAGAAAAACTCAGTAAACCCCAATGTGAAAGAGTAATTAACCTTTTCATTATGGTACATTTCACGAGGTAAACAGTATAATTATAAAATCTCTTTACATGGAGTTGGAAGTAGCCTTGACAAAATGAGCAAATATAACCACCCTCTGGCAGGGGTGCTTCGTGTCTTTAACCATAAACATTCCTGCGTGTCATCATAGATTAAGCTATTTTATTTAACAACCCTGTATTTATTGTGCTGGCAAGTAACCTTTAGTGTATGAATACAATAGAACGCATATACATGCGTGTGTATATATACATATATATGTATATATATATATGTATATATATATATATATATATATATATATATATATTTATACATATATATATATATATATATATATATATATATATATATATATATATATATATATATATATATATATATATATATATATATATATATATATATATAGTCCATGTGTGTTTATAACCGTTTCTCATAACGGGTGGATACTGTCGTCTCTATCACCTTTACTTTTATACAAAGGTATAATTATTTCTTTCACCCATTCGTTTGAAAGTTTTATACCCTGATCAACCATTTGAAGAAATTATCACGTGTAATCTCCTCAAGTTATAGTTGTTTTCAATTTTCAGCCTCTTCATTGCCTACCTTATCAAAGTTAACTAGTTCATTCCATTCTAGATATCCAGCTCTACCTTTCTTGTATTTTTCAGTCAGCAAATCTTCAAAAATATTCACTCCATCGACACGACATGTTTTATCTTCAATCAGAATCTTTTGCTCTTCAACTATTATTCTGATGCTCACTTTTATATTAATTTTTTTGTATTTGCATTACTTCCCCTTTGAATAACCTTTTATTTTCCCTCATGTCCATGCTCTCTTTCTGTGTATATGTTTATATTTTTCCTTCTTTTTCTCTCGTTTCCTTCTTGGCTACCATGTTTGTCTTCCCTGCACCTGCACACGATCTTCTCTTTTGTCATGCATCTGCCCCTCAAATAACCTTATAATCTCCCTCTTCTGCATTATACAATATCTCCCCTCACCCTCAGTTAGTGCTTTAATTCATCCTACCCCTTTATACTGACAAATAACGGAGGTTAGGTAGAGTTTAAACGTTTTATTTAGATTGCTGTGTTAAGATTTAATTTGGGTAATAATAAAGCTTTGAAAGCACATGGAAACCAGAATTACCAATAAGTTAATGTTGATATGGATGATAAAATATAGAAGCTGATTCAGTTAGGTATTTAGGAAGAATTATGTTTGGTTCTTGTGGGATATCAGAGGCGAGTCACTGAATACAGGATGCCAGAAAGCGTATACAGGTATTGTATTTGAGAGATATCAAAAGGAAGAGGGATTATGTCAGCCAAAATGTGAATGTATGAAGAGACTGGTTAGCTAATTTTTTTCTTTGTATATTGAAGGACATTTTTGCTTCTAGAAAGCTTCAGATTTAATTGGAAGACGATGGTACGCAGAAACATAATTTTGGACTATTCATTACAATCAACCAAGGTTTAGCGAATCCATCTTTCCTATCATCAGGGTTAAAACATGAACATTAACACATTAATAGACACTAATCTGTTACACAAGTAAAATTCAGAAAAAAAAAAAAAATTTTTTGAGGAAAGAATCGTAACAACTGCATTGAAATAAAATGGATTACATCACCAATTGAAACCAATTCAAAGAAATATCCTAAAATAGACTAAAAAACTCACAGAACAGAAAAGCCCAAAAGTAATTAGTAACACAAACAAGCAAATTACTAAGGTAAAGTCCTAGAATAAAAGATGAAATGTTTGGGAGGGTTCAACGTCACATTGTGTACATGGTAGTTAAAAGATTATGCGGCCAAGATCCGTTAGACATTATGTAAAGGAACAGAGGTAGTTGAGTGATTTAGGTTTGGGGATAGTTGCAAAAGTGACTCGAGGGAAATTAGGAAGTAGCTATTAGATGATTGGGCTAAATTTTGAAGTAATTAGATTAATTAATAGGTGGTTTGCACACATAAGAGTGATTTTGGGTAGAGTACATCCATTCTGATGATTGAAACCTCTATGGGGTCAATGCAGACCCTCAAGAGTCGGTTGGAGCAACCGATAATAGTTCCCAAATTACATCTGGGACAATTACACAAATAAACAATTGAGGAACCCATCAATTCCAGTAAAATGTCTTTGAGCTTGAACATGCATCCTATTGTCAGATGATTTTTGAAAACACGATTAGAATTAACAAAGGGATACAAATCAGAATGAGCTTTCTAAAAGTTTACATTTAACATTTTCATAATTATATGTAAGTGGTAGAGACACACACATTTGCTTCTTTGGAACATTTTCTTCTGTGGCCTTCGATCTAAAAATGGTTTGTAAATTCTTCTGACAAGTAAGATGGATAGTGATTACGAATAAAATATGAGTGCAGAAATTTAATTAACTCGTGGTGCCTGTTGCAGTCAGAAGAAAGATTAAAAACTTTAAAAAGCAATGTTTTACAAGAGTTTAAATGAAAACGGATAGTAACTAAAAGTTTAAATCAAGTCCGGTAAATTATTAAATGTAAACTTGAGAAAGCTTTTCTGATTTGTATACCTTTTTTTATTTTAAGTTTACATAGTTATATACTGTATATGTGTAAATATGTATATAATATGTATGTATTATATATAAAATTAATACTTTCGCTTTAATTGCTTATAGTCGTTCATGCACGGATGTTTATAAATGACCGTTTTACTTTTGTTTTTAGAAATTTCCACTATATACTTATTTTTTTTTCACCGGCTTCTTTTGATTCTGTTTTGGAATTTGACCTTGTGCTGCTGCCATAATCTTAAGAATGGACTTCAGCAAAAGAAAAAAAAAAAAAAAAAAAAAAAAACCTCATTTGGCAAGATCACTTGACTAGTTAGGATTTAATCGTAATTTATGTTGACCTTCTTATTTCTTATTTCTTCTGTAAAATATGTTTTTGTTTATAGGAGACTTTTAAATCCTTCATGGCTCTTTCTTATCCACTAATTTTACAGTGTGTTCTTCTGTGAAAATATCACCTCTCGACTTTCATGATATTAATATTATGATTAATTCTTATCAGATATCAAACGTCGGTAATTCCCAATTGACATTTTAATAAGGAATTTTGTGGAATAGTAATTCTCTAATTTTTGTCGAATTCTTGCGCACTAGAACATTTTATATCTCAGTTATATCAAGGTTAATCTAAAGAGATTTCATAGCTGTGGTAAATATGTTGAAAATATCAGGGCTATTTATTTTCTGTTAATCTGTTTGATTATTTTCTTGAGGTATTGGTATAAAGAATATATTTATAATTCTATTGGCGAATCTTGTGAACCGAAGAAATCTCCAACTACTTTTTTTTGTTTTCTTAAGAAGCATGGGATACTGACGTTTTCGCACATTCCATTTGGCATAAAAGCCTTGGCCAATCTTCCATTAATTCTCTGGTCAAACATCCGATGTCTTAACTTAATGTCATATCTCATGAAAACATAATTTCTCGGGTAAATCTCCTGAAATTATTTCTTTATTGAATATCTTTGAGATACTGACTCTTTGGCCACGCTAATGCAAAAAGAAAGCTTTATTACTGATGAGTTTCATTAATGCTAAATTGGTCGAGAGATGTTTATTACAAGGGAAATTTACTTCTCTCTATAGGAATATTGTTTGGAAGAAGGAAGATGTGTATCCAAAAGCACATGCGGGAAAGCAGGGCGTTCCCCATCCCCACTAAAGCCTCCGTGCCATCCTGGGCAAGAATTCTGCCTGGCAAAGGATGCATGCGTTACAAAAGGCCGTTGTAATGATCAGGGTATCTGGAAAGACACGTCTCCCAGACAGATTTGTTCTTATGCTGAAGAATTTTGTCTGTCCCTTGGGACCTGTGTCTCAAAAGGTAAATGTGTCGATACCTCCCTTCCCGGGTTTCCAGGTAACTCTATAAGTTGTCGCCCTGGTCAGATCTTCTGCTTGTTGAAAGACATATGTTTGCCAGAGGGTTTGTGTGGTTCACCCGAAGAGCCTGAACCTTCCGACCATGGATGTCATCCCTACGAGGAATTCTGTTTGGCGAAAGGGAAATGTGTGCCTAAGAACACCTGTGATGCAGATCCAAATTCTCAGAAACCTACGCAGATCCATGTCTGCCCACCTGGGCAGCTCTTCTGCATGGAAACAGACGAATGTACACCTCTGGACAAGTGTGG
>NC_090725.1:127598555-127626055 GCF_036898095.1 Palaemon carinicauda | reverse complement strand
AGTCAAGGAGAATGTACAAATAATATCGATGAGAGAGAGAGAGAGAGAGAGAGAGAGAGAGAGAGAGAGAGAGAGAGAGAGAGAGAGAGAGATACGTTATCCTCAAAGAAATCATGTCTAAATCCCCTGAGATTACTGATATATTTCAATATAATCTTCCAATAAATTGACTTCGGTATCTTATACCCGGGGGTGGGGAATTCGGGTGAGTTTCTTTGCCATGATTGATGGTTGGGAGAAACTAGGTTAATGATGCATCTGGTATATTGCTGGATTAATCAAAAGCGGCAAAGGTATGGAAGGAAAACCTGGGTCCTGATTCCGTGCATATGGAATATAATTCTGGTTGACGTAGACAGCGAAAAGCCTTCCAGATTATTTCGGTATATTAGCGGTGTTGACTAGTCTTGTGCAGTTGATTTTGTAAACAACGACGTGTAAAAGTATAATAAAATCGATATTTTCTGCGGTTTTAAGATGATATATTGTTTTGGGATAACTGATAAGATAATTACGAAGTTATGATTGCGAAACATGGTATATGAAGTCGAATGACAAAAAAGAAAAAAGATTATTTGCGGAGTAAATAGAAAAGGTGAAGAAAGAAAATTGGGTTAAGATCAAAAGGTAGCGATTGAACAAATTACATAAGGAAGCAAAACTTTGTCAATAAGCACGAGATGAAAGGAGAGAAAGAACTTCAAAGGTTAGTGGCAGAGAAACTCATTATAGAGGAAATAGTGAGGCTTAACTTGTTTACTTTAGCAGACAGACTTTATATATGTATGCATATCTTTGATTACCCAGTTAGTACCCTTTGATATATATTTCGCATCTTTTCGTTGTGTAGCTGAAATATCTTCTTTGACAGTAATGTAATTAGTGACACCCGACTTCCATGAATGATTTTTCTTCATAGAATGTAATTGTTTTCTAGGGAAAGTTCTCTTTTTTGATAGTTTCTCCATGGCTTCCTCGTAAATTGTTTTTCGAAAACGTTCTTTGCTCCTCATTTCTGGAATGGTGTTTTACAATTTAATGTGTCGTGTTTAATCCGGATAGTTATTCATTTTAACTTATCTGCTATTAATCTTGAATGATACTTACAAGTACGAATATGTACCAACAATTTAAGTTGTGGATGCCGTGCGATATCCTGAAACGTGTTGTAACAAACACACAAAAGAAATACGAATCATCAGTATCGAAACGAACGAAATTAAAAAAAATCGAACAAAAACAATTGATTTAGAAATAACCTTTGGTATGAATTACACACGCACACACATCAATACATATATATATGTATATATATATACATAAATATATATACATATATATATATATATATATATATATATATATATAATATATATACTGTATATATATATATATATATATACCTGTATATATACATATATATACATATATATGTATATATATATATATGTGTATATATATATATATATATATATGTATATATATATATATATATATGTATATATATATATATATATATATATATATAGATATATGTATATATATATATATATATATATATATATATATATATATATATATATATACATATATATATATATATATATATATATATATATATATATATCTCAACAACAAACAAAAAAAGAAACTGTTCCTAATCCACACTACAGGGCAAAGGCCTCAGACATGTCCTAAGTCATGCCTGTGGTTTGGCCATTTTCATCACCAGCCTCACTACTGCGGATGGGTGATGGTGGAGACTTTAGTCTGATCGCTCAGAGAAAACCAACCTTGTATGGTGGCCCTGACTAGTATGGTATCTTCACTTATATATATATATATATATATATATATATATATATATATATATATGTATGTATGTATTTATATATTATATATATATATATATATATATATATATATATATATATATATATGTACAGTATATGTATATACATGTATATGTATATATATTCATATATATATATATATATATATATATATATATATATATATATATATGTATATATATATATATATATATATATATATATATATATATATATTAAAAAACGGGGCTCTATTTGCCTCTATCGTGCATACAACCTTGTATTTACAAAATATAATTCTAACATGTCTGCCAATATGTCAGACTAGCTTTTCTGAGGTCTTTGATATTCATTCCTGTTATTCAGTAATCATACTTCATTTTCCCAGACTATTTTCCGATTTAACCAGACGATCGTAAGATTTCTTCGGGAGTTTCAGTTGCCAAAACAAACTCATAAACAAAAAAAGTCTCACACATCTGTATTTCAAACAAAATAAATCCCTCATTTTGTATCATTTGCCCAACTTAGCCATTTTTTCCTGTTTGACGTTTCCAAAATGACCTTTCTCACCACAGTGTTTCAATCAAAACTATTTTCCTCACTAACACGTTACCATTATTCCTTTACTCTTATTATGATATGCTTCCACATGTTCCGTCTCGCAAATACTTTCTTTACCAACCTCTGCTGCCTCCCATCACCATTATTAATTATCTGGAAATAGTAATTGCTTCACATTTTATTCACAAGCTCTTTGAAAAAAATAACGTGTAGCCTTCTTCCTAACGAATCATTACCCTCCACTGAAACGATGTCATATGCCTATGGGGATATAACACACTCTTGTTTGCACCAAAACATTTGCTCCACCCTTTATATATTGTAGAACCATCTTTGCTATCCTCATAAAATGTTCTAATTGCTCTTGATGATACTTTCTATCACATTCATCCTCAACTCCAACTACATTATTTTTTTTTGGATGTTCCATAGCTTTTTATAAGTTTTTTGTACACCACAGATAGGATTTCCCATTCACCTCCTAACTTCTTACTCATATATCTAAGTTGATACACCCTCGGATTCTTTACCCTCATGCTACTCAGATACTGCCAAACCCACCGATACATTTTTCCCTTCGGTTTTTCAATCTATCCCATACGCTTTCTAAGTTATATCAAGAATTTGAAAAAAATGGGGACAAACAATACACATGTATATAAAGTATTTTTATATGCATACATGTGTACGTTAAAACAAAATTTTCATCCACTTTGCAAGTATAATGAATGTAAATCTATGAAGAAGGTACTGCAATACTCATGACTAAAATGAATAAGAAAAGTTTTTTGGCATGTGGGTCACTGATACTATATCCACGAAGTTCAGTTGTAACGGAGGAATTCAGGTTAATGATTCTTCTTCTAGTAGGCAATGAACTTTAAACCCCTTTTCAAGTCATTACTTCCCTGTTCTTTTCCATTAGGATTTAGCAATACTATTACAAAGACATTTTGTAAGAAGGGATATATACAGTATATGTTTGTAATTGTCTGTATTACGAATCATTAAATCAATTGAGTATATCATTAGATTCATAAGCTCATAATTATGCAATTAGACAGCTCACGTCGTTAAAATTATTCGGATACTAACATGCGAGTGAGAGAGTTCCATTAGAAACAACAGTTCCAATAGCATAATGACGCCAAGCGCAGAAAAATAACTTCGTTTAGGGATGTACCTTTTGGGGGGCTTTGAACAAGCATGTCCATTTACATAACTAGTTTCACTTATAAGAAAATATTAGTACGTTACAATAACCTACGCAAGTGCCGTTGCAAAGATAATTCATGTTTTATTAATTTATTTAATAATGTATAATATAGAATAAGAGTCTTCAGGGGTGTATGCATGGTTACATACTGTGATGAAATCTTTTTTTACCACCGTTATCCCTACATTAGGGGGTCGGTTGTCTAATGTGCCCTCCCAATGTCTTCTATCAAAGGCACCATCTTCCACCAAAGCTCTTCTCTCCATGTCAGCCTTCACCTTATCTCGACATCTAATTGTCTGCTTCCTCTTTCCACCCAAACGGGGTCCTCCTACATCCTCAATATATATCTACACCATCTCAGTCGTGGCATTTTACTATGCCTGCCATTCTCCTTATTGTATTATTTTTCAATCTTTCAAACAGATATTCCAATAACCCACTTCAGCATTCTGAACCCTGTTCTCTCAAGCTTTGTTTCCTCTTTTCATCTTAGACCCATGTTTTCTACCCATACATTAATATTATTCTTACTACCATTCTAACCAACTTCTCCCGGACTTAACTATTCTTCGAACACCAAAACATCTATTCTCTTGGTATTCTATCATAAGTCTTCTCTAGATCTACAAAAGCACAGAAGGGCTTTTGGTTTCCCTCTAGCCTTTTTCCCTGTAGCGACCTTATTATAAAGATGGCACCCATAGTCCCTCTCTCCCTCATAAATCCATACTGCTGTTTCCCAATGTTTACAATTTTTCATCTAGTACCCTCTCAAAAACTTTTAAATCATGCGCTGTTAGTTTGATTCCCCTATAGTTATGACATTAACGAATATCGCCTATCTGCTTAAATATCGATAACATTAGACTCTCTTCCCAGTATTCAGGCATTATTTCCTCTTACCATATAGGTCTTAATAAATCCAGCATACTATTTTTTTTTCTCCAACTGTAGCTAGTGTCATGACAATTTCAATTATTTGAAACTGAAGGACCTGGTCTTTACCATTTCTTATTTTACTCGATTCCCGCTTCGCATTTGCATTCTGTATCTCGATCACTGGTCCCTCCACTCTTTGTGCTTCTCCAGCTCCTATCTCCAATTTTGAGTATTCAACAGTTGTTCAAAATATTCTCTCCATGCCTTCTTAATGACTTCATCCCTATCCAATGTTTTTCCATCTCTATCCCTGATGACTCCAAGGTGCCCAAATCCGGTCTTTTTATTTTCTTCATGTTTGAAATCTTATAGATATTCTTTTTTCCTTCCCTTGTTCGTGGCCTTTTATTCAATTGCTTCACTGCTCTTCCAATAGATATACCTAATTTCCTTCTAGAATCTTTTTCCTCTTCTCTCTACCGTTCCTTTGCTCCCTGTATATGTCTTACTTTCCAGTCCTTAGATATATGTTGGTAATTAGAATGTTTGATACTCACGGTTGTTCTAACTAATAAAGGATTTATAAGAATATGTAAATGTAATTAAGAAAATGTCTCAAATTAGGGTTTGGTCGTAGCCTAGTATATTTCATTGTTTGACTAAGAATTGGGGTCTTGCACCATGTGCCATTAATGTTTAAAACGACTTTATCGATTTATTTTAACAGGTCACGCCTACCGCACTCCAATACCCTAATGGAAGTGTACAGTCAACCCTAAATTGTAATTCCTGTGGTCATTGGCCGGCGCTATACTTATGTCCCATATTTTCAGCTGTTCCCATTTTCAAACTTTTAATGAATGATTCAACGTTAATAAAATCAAGATGTTGAATTCGACATTACTTCTTGATTATATATCTTACCGTATACCTTAAGCAGAATTCTGATCAGAATATTCAAAAGAGGTTATGTTTTTGAACCTATGTTGGTCAGTCAGTAGTATTGGTAATATTTTGACAGGAAAAAAGATTCTAGTCTGCGACAACGTAAGGATTAACATGTAATTTCTTTGGCAGTTTATCTATCTATCTACCTATCTAAATATCTATCTACCTATCTATATTATTTATATTTGAATATATATATATATATATATATATATGTATGTATGTATATATATATATGTATATATGTATACATATTTGTATATATATATATATATATATATATATATATATATATATATATATATATATCTATATATATATCCTGTAGATTTGTAATTTCTAATTTATCCCAGTTCTTATTCCCGTCCTTCCATATTGGTCGCCAACCTTTACAACTTGAAAGTTATGGTACAAATGAAGGGTTTTCCTTCCTATATACATCAACGCTGAATGGTCCAGCCATCCCTAATGCCTTTATATATGGCCCACATTTCATAATTCTTTAATAAACAAACATAAAAACAATCCATAGACACATTGCACATATCCATTTGCATATTCAGTGCACACATATATACTCTATACATATTTATATGATGATATGGGTATATTTACATATATACATAGGAATATATAACAAACATATATGGTATATATGTGTGTATACATGTGTATATGAAGATATGTTTTGTTTGCATATATGTATATATTATATGCGTATATACATATATATGTATATACAGTTCCTATAGATAAGTATATATATATATATATATATATATATATATATATATATATATATGTGTGTGTGTGTGTGTGTGTGTGTGTGTGTGGTTGCGGGTTAGTGTGAGCGTGTATTTTATGTATTTCATGGTTTGGTGATTATACCTCGTTAACTCAAAATAAAATATCTCCAACGTAGGTCATTTGCGAGTTTTCTGATTTTTTTGTTGGAGCAGTAAAGAGTTCAGAAATGGATCATAAAACCAAGCAAGCTTAAAAGAAAACTTCTCACGTCATTGCTAGCAACGACATGCATTCTCATATTGTTAATGCGTTTTTGTGGCAATTTCATTAGTTTTAATGATAAGATTTCATAGCGACTTATTTCAACCTGGCAATGCTATTTCAAAGGGAGTAGTTCGATTCTTTTAAAATTAGTTGTGTTTGTTTGTCGCTGATTGCAGGATTACACAAATAGATTGTGAATGTTATTGAAATATTACTAAACAAAGGAGTTCTTACTGGCAACTATTGTTTATATTCAGAAGAAAATGGAAAGTAACTGTTTTGGATAACTAACCTTGTAATGGTTAAAATTTGTAAGGCCAAAAAACTGAAACCATAAACACTGTTACCTTAGATTTTGAGAGTTTTGCTTAATGTTATTTCCGTTAAGGGGATTGTTTTGGATTTGTCTTGTGTCTTCCACTGAGATTATTCAGTTTATTTTTAGAATGGTTTCGCAAGGGGTTTTGAAGGTATTTAAAAAACTCAAAAGGTTGAAAGGAAATATTAGAATAAGTGGTGACTGAGGGTGGGAATGGGGAACCTTTATTTTGACGTTATGGATATAATTATGAATGTTAGGCTATTCATGAGTGTTGAAATTGTAGAGGGAGATATAAATTTATGGACTGCTGTATGGCAGCAATGACAGAAAAACTTGGGCTACTGAACAAAGGTCGATGTGTAACTGATCGAATATCCTTATAAATCTATTCAGTGAGCCATGTTCAGTCATTTTTTTTTTTATTTTAAAACCAATGTATTGAGCGGGAACAGATTCATAACTCTTTCTCCATACACGAAAAAAAACACATATTAGAAACTGCTCTGTTAAGGAAAACCCTAGCAAAAGTAATTAGGTTGCATCCCGATATAGATATATTTGAATTTTCTCAAATGAACAACTATAAAAAAGGATAATGACGAAACGGGAAAAATACTTTTGAAGACTAGATTTCATCCCTTGACAAAGCGATAAACATTCAAGAAAAGAATAACCGACGAGAATTCCAAGATCCAGATATAGTGTAGAAAGCACAAACACGTGCCGAACGAAATTAACCCGAAACTATTAATCATTGTACACTACGCATTTGATGGCATTATATAGATGCTGACTCTGACTGTGTTCCGCAGCACAATCAAGAGAATAGATTATATATTGAGGAGCTTGGTGTATTATGACTGCGATGGGAAGTTGGTTTAGGATGAGAAGGATTTACTTTGCTCGCCTCTTTTAAAACCATTTCAAAAGTTATTGATTCTTGCTCAAAGTTTCATCGGGGAACGAGCAAATGTCTTAAAGGTTTAGAAATATCTTCTGTAAAATAGAATACTGAGAATATAGATTAGTTTAACTCTCTGGATCAATATTATATAAAACATTTTGATTTCCTAATGCATGAATCCAAATTATGTAAAGATACTTTTTCTTTTAGAGGCTCCTATATGAACTACGTATATGATGGACCTATCACCGACATTCTTGATCCCTTAATTATGACCTAGTTTTTTCTGTGTCATAGTGAATGTTATTCATGAAAATAGAAGACCTACTTAACTTTAATTCTATTTTTTTATTTATAGATATTATTGAAAGCTTAGCATCACTCGCTCAATACAATTCATATAGGCATCAACCATAAATAATAAATACAACATCGGCATTCCTGACCTTTTTGTATGTGACCCAGTTTTTGCTTTGATGTGAAAATAACTCCTCCTCAGCGAAAGGAATGTCTACGGAGATTTAGTTCAAGGTGAAGCTTTGTCAGGAAGTGGAAGAAAATAGAAAAGTGACAACACGTGAAGTCGTCTTCTTATCGCAGTGGTCAATTGTTTAAACATGTCATTTGTAAGCGACCAAAGATATTAAATAATCATCATTGTTTTGGTTAATATATCTAATTATCTATTAGTTTAAGGTATAGTTAACTAGGAATAATGCATTTTCCGTATAAGCGTTGACCTGAATAAATCAACAGCAAAACAAAATTAACAGATACTTCTCTACTTTTTGCGACACCTTTTCTATTATGGACGCCATCAAGGTCATCATCGTGCATTACATTTAGTAACTACGAAATCACTTCACCTCTCAATATAACGAAGAATGACGTAATTGTGAGTTTGATATATGTATTTTGTACTATACATCAGACCGTGAACCTGAGCTGTTTCTCAGCATTCCTACGATAGCCTTCCTAAATATTGATAGCCGAACTTTTTTTTTCGAAATATACTTGAGGAGAGCTGGATATCGTGCTCCACGACGTATCAACCCCAGAAAGGCTTCTTCGACTAGATGATTATTGGATTCAGATAACGTTGCGTGCTGCCCCTCTTAATTTGGTTCATGGGGCCACAGTCGGTGTGGAAGAGGGGATGGGTGTGTATAGGACACCGTGAAGGGGCCACACAGTTTGGGACGACTCTTTCTTCACTATCAAACTTCAAGACGTTCTCGTGTTGAAGGATGCGAACGCAAAACTTGAATATTAAGTACTTTTTTATTTAATATGTAAATATCTTGACAAAATTTACCTTACAAATATATCTAAGTATCCGTTTATATTTAAAATTTATGAGATGATTGCTTTAGATATTAAAACAAAAACGGAAGTTTAAACCTTTTATTTCACTATATTCTTTGATCATCTTAAGTATAAGCGTATTCGATTAGATTTTAGAATAATCCAAACGTTTACTAAGACTCTTATTTATTGATGAAGTGGATTGCCTTCCTCATTTGGTAAGCTTTTTTATGACAAAATGATGTTTAGCTATTTACAGTATTTATATTCAGATGTATCCGTAAAATATGAATTTGAATTAAATTCTCTGTACGTATTGTAGGGAACAGTTTGTTACCCAGACTACAATTTTGTACAAGATCTCTCATAGGTTCTTGCTTTTGGCTTTATTCCCAATTTACCAAGGTCAGTTAGCATTTGAGAGATGCGTGTGAACACAAGAATAGATAACAAGATGAGTTGAAATATAATTTGACCAAGAGAGAATGTATGCCGGTTAATATGAACCAGGAAATTGGGATATATGTGTTAATATTGGTGATGGAAAGAATGGGGGTAAAAAAATCGAAGATTGTAGTTGTATGTAGCAAATGAAGGTACGATGAATGAAGAAATTAATCATAGAATAGGCAAAGCAATGCATTGTTAATGCGGTGCGTCAATCGATTAATTAATTAGTTAAGTAAATTATTGGTCTTATATTCTTTTTAAATTTCCATTCTTATAAAACTTTTTTTATTGATAGCAATTCATATTAGATATCTCCATGTCCTTTGTCCGAAAATAAGTTGTCTTATATTATACCAATTAGATCGGTAAAAATAGTAGATTGTCCTTCAAAAAGAGTCATTTCAGGAACGAATAATTATTTTTCAAATAAATCATCCGTCATATTGATCGAAACATTGCAGTGAGAGCTTATGTGAAGCGAGGTATTATAAAAAACTGTAGTTTTTACATAGCTTAATCAGTATATTGGCGTTTTTATAAACTTCTCAGCAGTATAGTAAAAGGATAATTTTCTCAATTGCTATGAGGTGAAAAGGCAATGCTTAAATGACTAAATAGTAATACCTGTAATTTGTGAATTCGATATATATATATATATATATATATATATATATATATATATATATATATATATATATATATATATATATATATATATAGCTTTTTGACACTAATTTTGCACATGCTATTTTGATGCTCTTAGATATCAAATAACAAAGGATCAATAAATATCAAATTCACTAAACTGTGGAATTACTTATATCCACAAGGTAATATACTTAGATGAGTAGAGTTACTCTGAATGGGATTCTAACCCATTCCTTTTAAATTTGGTACATGTTCAACAGTAGACTAAGTCATCTCATCTCTGAGTACATTGATTCTACGGTTCCCCATATACCAGCCATAAAGGCATGTTTTCGAATTAAACTTAGTTTGAGTACATATATATTTCCCTTTGGGTATTGTCAGGGTAATGTGAATTTGTATATATTGAGCTACTGATGGCTTGACTTTGAACATATGATCGCTTGGACACATAGATAAGTAAGTTTATGTGATTTTTTTATGTATAGAGACATGGATGTTTAACTGATTGTGACGAGAGTGTAGGAGAAATTAATAGGAAGGAAACTCCCGAAAAACCAACTTTTAGAGACAACACACGTATTTATAGGCCACAAAGGGTCACATAAGGGTGATAATTGTACGCGTACATTAAACGCTTTTTGTCCATAAGGTTGAAATTGGCATGAAAAATAGACAATATAGTAACGAAATGATAATAGAGCTGAAGTTTGCTTGCGACTTCAACGACTTTATTATGTGGAGTCCAAAGGAGGTTGCAGTGTAGAAGAAAATGTAGATAGGGCATATTTCTTTATTTGTGTGTTTGTTGCTTGCTGCATGTTTGTTACATGGTTTCCCTCCTGAAGCAGACATGCAGACGTGTGTTGTGGTGTGTAGGTCTCTTAGTATTACCTGCTTTCCTAGGGGTTTGTATGTCTGACAGCAGGAAGTAAATTTCCCCACGACGTGATGTTAGCGCTGGAGATCATCGTAGGAGATGGAAGATGTAACAAAGGAAATTGTAGGGACTACCAATGGGTCGCCATATGAGTGGTCCCCAGTCCAAGGAGGACCCAGAGAAGGTGTGCAAGCTAGTTGGATTAGTAGGAGAGGGCCATCTAAAGTTGCTTTGGAGGTTCAATGAAAATGTTCCATTATTCCGTTGGCTGCTACATTGTAAGTAGTAGACTGATGTAGGGTGATGCTGAGAAGATGCCCTAATAATGTTCACAACTGAGAGAAGAAAGTGGCACCCGTGTCAATAGTAAAGTTCTCTGGGATGCTTAGTCTTGCTATACACCTAGAAAGTAAGGCAACGGTACATGGAGGTAGATGTTGCATCTTGTGTGGGGATGGCTTCCGGCCAGTGGATGAAGTGATTGATAGCTGACAAATGGTAACAGTGTCTTTGTGACAAAGTGGGACCAACCACATTAATGTGAATGTGGGCAAAAAAATTCTGAGGTTGATGAAAAGTGCCCACACCCGAATTAATGTGTTGATGCATTTTTGAAGCTTGACATAAAATACTGGTGTGGACCCAATCCTGACATCTTTAGTAATGCCATGTCTTATGAATTTTGCCTTCAGTAGCTGTACAGTATATTGGCACTAGGGATGTGAGAGGCCATGGATGAATGGAAACAACAGTCAGTGCATGTAGGCAGGCATCTATGGGTGTAGCTTACCAGTACCATATATGTTAACTGCCACACATCCTGTGTGAGATTTACGCATTTTAGCCTCATGTCACTCACTCAAGCGCAGTTACCTAAATCACATGCCTCGACAAAATTAAAAGAATAAAATTATTCATAGCACACAATCCAGAAACAATGAATCCCTGCTACAAGTGGGACCATCTAAAGTAATTCTAACAAAAGTGAAAAGTGTAATAAGACGATACAACATGCAGCCCAAGAAATAAAATGGGAAAAAGGACATTTAGGAGCAATGAAAATAAGGTTTTGCAGCATATATAGTATTCATACCTATGGCAGATGCAGTTTAGAATAGTTACTATGATTTCATTACCCAAAAGGTCAAAGTAGACAAGGGACAAGTGTCTTACTCGAGAAGTTGTGATTTATTTCACGTTGTAAATTTGATAGAATTGGACAAGGACTCGAATTTTTAAATGGGATTTACTGTTATCTTCCAATGCGGACATGGTGAAAACGATCATGAGCATTCCTGAGTCAAAAACTACAATCATTTCCTGACTGGATAGCTATATAGCAACATAACATGTAAAGAAGGCATATTACATGAAAAAAAGAAAATATAGAAAGTAGACATTTTTTTGATACCTTAACCAGGTTGGTGGATTTATTGTATAAGTTGCTTGTGTTGCATTTTTAGGAAAATAATGCCACCTGAAGCCTTCAAATTCCTGTCTAAAACCTTAAAAATCATTTTTGATGTGAGTGGGAGGGGAAGTTCCCAACTGCTCCCCACCAGGGTAGGCCCCTGGATCCTGGCTTATCAATCTCACTCATTGATATCGGAAGGGATTCTGCAGTACTCCCATCACAGAAGTGGCTGACATTAGAGTCATTGAGGGCAATCCATCCCAACGGAGAGCAGTGAAGGATGTTCTGCAGGTTTGGTACATGGGGCCCTTTCATTGGGCTTCTACTGTAATACGGCCTTGTGATCCATCCCTATATGGATGGTGACCAGCATGTTTCTGGTTAGGGCATTGGTGATGGAATGAAAGTTACCAGGGATGTATTGAATAGTATATTTGTATTCAGAAATGGCAGAAAGATGTTAGTGGTGACGATTGGACCAGGTGTCAGACTGTTGGGTGAAGACGTGCTCAAGGGGGATGTGGTGTGCAAATGACGAAGGATGTGCCCTCTAAGAAGTGCTGGAAGTGATGGACAGCCAAATACACTGCCAGTAGCTTGCGGTCGAAGGTGGAGTAGCTGGATTCTGCCTTGGAAAGTTTTCTAATGAAGAAGGCCAATGGACGAGGGGATCCGTTGATCATATGTTTGAGTAATGTCCCTACAGCGGCATCATGGGCATCAGTGGAGGGTAGGATTGGTGCAGTTGACACAAGAAAAGTGAAAGCAGTAGCTGTTGATTGGTCTGTCTTAGTGGTGAAGAAGACCACCTTCTGAAGGGACACCCACTTAAGTTTTTTTTTTTTTTTTCGGCTTGCCATTAAGGGAGTCGTAGCAGCGATGGCTCGCCAGAACTGGTGATAATAGATCACCATGCCCAAGAACTCCTGCAGTGATTTGACGGTTGAGGGCGTGGGGAGCTTTTGTATTGCTGATACCTTTTCAGTTACAAGGCCATTGTGTTGCAGGCAGTCGTGGATGATACGTAGGTAATGTAGGTGGTCTTTGGAGAGGAAGAATATTCGTATGTCATCTATGTAACATATGAAGAAGCGCAGGTCCCCTAAGATACCATCCATGAGTAATTGAAAGGAGGTCCCTGCCTTATGAAGGCCAAAGCAAGAGTAGTTGAAAGTATATGGTCCAAAGGGGGTGGTGATAACAATTGTAAGAATGTCCTCTGCGATTATGCTTACGTGATAATACCCCTATAGGAGGTTGGAGGACGAAAATACTTCAGCACTGTCAAAGAGGGTGATGTCGATATTACTGGGGATGGGGCAGTTGCCTGTTTCTGTGCGCATATTAAGACACCTGTAATCCCCACAAGGGTATCAGGATCTATCCTTCTTCAGGGAAATATGTAGGGACAACGACCATGGGTTTGAAGCCTTTCGAAAAAGTCCTATTGCTTCCATGTCAGTAAATGTGTGTTTAGCAGCTGACAAACGGTCTTGTGCCAAATGTATGTATCTCGTCGTCTTGATATGATGAAAGATACCATAGTTGGGGGGAACCTTGGGCATCTGGCATATTTCTGGGCAGAAGACATTGGTTTATAAAGTGAGGAGGTGGGTGTAAGCATCCGTAGGCATGCTGATGTGGCGAGCAAGGTCAGAGGGAGCAGGGGACAAAGGTGTGGATGAGTATGAGCTACCGATGACTAAACGTTGTTGTATGACGCCAACCAGTAGGTAGGTGAAAATAGGCCAGGAAATCCACACTCATGAAAAGCAATATAATGTTGGTGACAATGAACTTCCACAGGTACTGGGAACACCCAAATGACATTTTTAGTCTCATTACCATGTGTGTGTGGGGGGGGGGGGGTGATAACAGATCCGTTGATGACCACCAGATAGACATCAGCAGTTTTGGAATGGCGGGGCCGTAAGAGGGAATGTGGCAGAAGGGAACGGTAGGCACCAGTATCTACGAGAAAGCACACCATAGATCCTGAATCATGCACAAAGAAGAGATTAGTTTATGGGAAGGCGATGGCCTACTTACACATATATTTACCATTGACATTTGGTAGCACGTTTCTTAGCAGAAGCATAAACGGCATAGATAGGGCATACTTCTTTATGTTCATGTACATTGCTTACTGCCCATGCATTAAATTATACTTTTCTCTTTAATTATTCCTGGTCTGATATATCAAGCTATTTTGTCACCTATCTAACAAAGATATTTGAAATGAAGACTGTTTAGGACTAAATTGGGGTTCTAGCGATAATTATGGAGGGGAATGTTATGTATGTATGTATGTATGTATGTATGTATGTATGTATGTATGTATGCAGTTAATTCGAAACAGTCAAATTACGCAAATATATATGGCTCATTAGGTTAAAACAGTTTTAAATGAAATAAATACTAAATAAACACTCCCCAACTCCGCAGAAAAGCACCTACAGTATTTTAATTTCCACAATGCTAGTGCACTTTAACGGAATTAGCTGAGGGCGATATCTTATTCTTATAAAGATATTCACGCATACTCAGTTTGTGTACCTATATAATTTGACTGTTTATTTGCATTCATAAAATACCACCGTATGTAGTATCCATCTTCCTATTTGAACCCGTCATATCTCCTTCGTACGTATCTGCTTTCATACAGACAAGAAAAACTAGTAAGACAGGTGTCGACTAGTAATTAGGAAAGCAGCCTTGTGGTGAATATACAATAGTCCAATCACGCTACGTTCAACATTTTGGGAGATATGGGAGATTTTAGGGAATGGACGATGGCAGTTGAGGGAATAGGATTTTATTTTATTTGATTGAAAGCTGAATGGAGGTAAATTAGAAGGCTTAAAAGTAGATGCAGCTGAGGTATAACGGTTGCTGCAAGGACCCTCTAGTAACACTTCTAGAACACCGTCTGATGTGCACTGATAATATTGCCCTCATAGTTATGGGAATTAAGGCTTCTATTTCTTTTATCTTCCAAATGTTTGTGCTTTCTGTCAAGTGTCGGTATACTGGGGTATTTTTACCTGGTTGAGGTGTTCTGCTACTTGTAATTACATGTATGTGTAAAAACATTTCGGTGTGGGTTTGATTTTAGATTTGAGTAAAATATTTTATACGTATAACTAGGCTACTGACATTCCGTAATTTTCATGTGTATTTGTCGTGTACTAGTGTTCTTTGCATGGTCCTCCCTTGTGTGGGTGTAAGTACATGTATAAACAAGTAATAAGTTTTTGTTGTTCATATATTCATTCATAGGTACACAGTTTTATTGTGCATATGCAGTCTTCAGAGCTCTCGTTTACAAATTATGGCCGTTGATTTGGTAGCAACATCTTGAGAGCATTTTGGATTTCAGTAAAATAACTATAGACTGTTGATACAAAAGGAGCCCGTGTCTTGCAACGAGTAGGACAAATCTTAATCGAACCGCTCGAATAACTAAATACCAAATCTATTTATGACCGATGAATACGTTTTATTAAAGATAGGCTAATTTGCTTCTAACTTGCATACGCTGAATTGATTAGCCATTTGAATTACAGTCTATAGCACTTTAACTTTAAATTGAATTAATATCCCCGTAATCAATTACTGAATATAAGAACTTCCAGTTGAAGGTACTAGCGAGTATGTTGTACCTTACCATCACCTTTGTATAAAATAACGTAAACTGAGCTGCATTTACTTTTTAACGTTCTGCCATATATAAGTTCTCGCTTCCTTTCTTCCATCTTACTGTCCACCCTTATTAACTTTACCTTCATAGAGTAACTACGGGTCACTGATTGGCCTCCCAAGCCCCATCGCAGGGTCTCATGACCCAAATTCATAGATTGAATCCAATAATTTGTATATAATTTGTGTTTATACAATACACCAAATTATCATGATAAATATGATCTTGACATTTCCCATTATAAGGATGCGAAGTGTATGGTTAAAAAAGGTTTCCTGCGAGGCTGTTATGAAATCACTCATTGGAAAGAGGTTGCTTCCTTTGAATCATCGTTTTATTTCTCTTTTTTTTTTTAACTAAGAATTTAGGAGTTTGGTCGGTAATCTAATCCAGATAGCACAAATTGTCATTGCTGCATGTGCTTTTTTTGTTATTATATTAATTGATATGTGTCATCAGGATTAGCCATGAAAATGCCACTTACCTGCTGTAAAAATTAAGGTAATTGTGAGTACCTACATTGTCTTCCCTTATAAATTCTCTGCTTCCTGTGAATACGTGGATAAATACTGTACCAGAAAATAAGAAGTGGATTTCCTTTTACATTGGTTACTTTTTCGTTTTGTGATCTTATATATGATTTTCGAATTATTGTTCTAGTACACGAACAAAGCTAAATTTCTATACCAGTTTTTCACACACGTGGCTTATGTTTTCATTCCATATTCAATCTTATTTGCAAAATAACATTTACTGTATAAGTATATAAGAGTTATATTATAATTTCCTAAATCCAATGCAAATGATTTATGACTTTATTTTACCCTTTATGCATAAAGTTTATCTTCATATTCCCCTTAAATTTTTTGAACTAAAGTTCGTTTTATTCATGATGTTTTAGTGTTTTACTTATGAAAGTTTCTCCACATGGCTTTAAATAACCTACCGTAGGTATGATATGGATTTTCTGAATTATTTGCTTTAATTTATTGACCATCTTTATATATCAGCCAAAACATACGGGTAATATATATATATATCTATCTATCTATCTATATATATATATATATATATATATATATATATATATATATATATATATATATATATATATATATATATATATATATATATATATATATATATATATATATATATATATATATATATATATATATATATATATATATATATATATATATATATATATATATATATATATATATATACACATTTATATATATACACAAACACATATGTATACATATATATATATATATATATATATATTTGTAATATTTTGAGTAATTTTTTTCGATTCTATTGTTTAATTATTGATAATAGTTGATTGAAATTGCTTCTTCACGTTAATACAATTCTAGCTTCAGACAAGTACCGTTCAGCTATGAATCACATTCACATTTTCTTTTTGCTCGGATCTATTCTGTTGAAATAGTAATTGACATAATGCTGTGCTTGGTTTCTCAATGGAAATTTTCTCTATAATTACAGGTGTTCTGTCTGTCGAGTAGTACTTGTGAAAAAGCAGGTAACTGTGGAGTTCGACCTCCGGAGAAAATGGCCAAAATGTGTCCTAGAGGGTAAGGAGGATCAATGATTTATCTTTTATGGTTTAAAATCATATTGTTGGCTATAAATTACAAATAGATATAACTTGGGCTTTATGAGTAGAATATCTATACTATATTAAAAAAATGATTAATTTGGGTAAACTTGAAAATGTCCTTGCATATGTTTATTGTTTTTTACCATTATGAAAAAAAGAAGAAATAAACTATGGGAGTATTCTTTAAGTGCATAAGGTTATCAAAATATAATCAACTCCAATAATCGATGGCATCTAACTGTAACTCTAAACTTTCATCAGGTTTTCCTTTTATAATTTTTCGATTTCGAATTATCTATCCAACTTTTATTGTGGAATTTAATTCATCTTATGAAAGCAAGAACATACTTATCATTAAGTGCTTTTTGAAATTTTACTCCCCATCTCAAATTTTATATGTTCTTTTCAATTCTTACAATTTGAATAATTTTATTTTGGATTTTTAATACCTAATCTATTTCAGGTATGTCTACTGCCTTCAGAGAGGCGAATGCGTAAGCCTAAGCCAAGGCTGTGGAGTAAAGCCACCGTGAGTAGCATTAGGTTTTGAGAGCTTTCAAAGAATGAAAAACTACATTTAGGAACCATAATCTAGTGCCCTCTTTCTTTACACATAGTGCTGAATTAATTAATATTTAACCTAATAGCGAGTAATATAACGTATATATATATATATATATATATATATATATATATATATATATATATATATATATATATATATATAAATGATCAGCATTCTCTCTATGACTGTGTACTAAATATTATCGCCATGTGTACGATCGTATTATTAAGAAACCGCCTGTTTCGTTCTATATTCGTTTAGCGTAAAATAATTTCCATTTTACCATTAGTCATCTATTTATTTGTTTCAATAATTTTGTACCGTATTATCAAGGGTAAATCTGAAAATTCCTTCCCCACAAATAAGATTAGTGTCATAATCAAGTGTCAAGAACAGGTGAGTCAAAGAAATTTCAATATTCTCATAATCTAGATTTTTTTAAAAGTTGCATAATAATTTAAAGATATAGACTACGTGCAGAAGTACTGTTTTCTATTGTAATGGATATAAAAATCTTACAAGACTAACGTAGTAAAATATAGAGAATTGATGAAAATGTAAAATGCTTCTTTTTAGGAACTACGTCGCATGCAGTCCTGGTATGATATTTTCCATCCAAAAGGGACAGTGTGTACCTGACATCATCAACGGGATGGTAAGTAATAGAACCTTTGTTTTTCTTCTAATTAAAGCCTCGTTTTGTTACATTTATCTAAGAAGGACCTTTGTAGAAGACATTTGAAAAATGTGAAAAGTTCATGATGATAAATGTATGAGGTAGTTTTATATTTTATAAATCAGCTGAAAATTATTACAAAAAATTCGTATTCAATAATAAAAAGGAGGGAAAGATATATATATATATATATATATATATATATACATATATATATAAATATATATATATATATATATATATATATATATATATATATATATATATATATATATATATATATATATATATATATATATATATATATATATATATATATATATATATATATATATATATATATATGAGAGAGAGAGAGAGAGAGAGAGAGAGAGAGAGAGAGAGAGAGAGATGAACGGTTTGCATAGTTTATTGTATGAGGTGTGAGAAGAATTGATTGGGAGAGAAATATGTAGGTATGCAGAAGTGAAAATAAAGGTTAGCATAATTGAATGAATGGATCAGAGTGCTTTGAGATGGGTTGGTTAAGTGGAAAAAGGTAAAGGAGTATGTTAGTGAAGAGAGTGTATAATTAAGAGCCAAGGGGACAAAGGAAAGAAAGCATTGGAAAGGGTTGGGCAGATGTCAAAGAGGTATTGGAAAGGATGGCCTTGATATCCTGGAAGTGTAAAAGTAAGTATAAGATGCAGCTGAGTGGTGCAATGTGTGTGAGGGTGTTCCACGAACTGCTGACGAACCTTCCAAGTTAATATATGAAGTAACTAACCTTTTGGATTCAATAGATAAAGGATAAATAAGGCAGTGACTTATGATAATTTTTCTCCGAGACACCGTAGGTTAAGGAATAGCTTAATTGAAAAGAATTACATTTCCATACATAAACACATATATGCACACATAAGTATGTGCGTACGTATTTCTGCGCTTATCTGTAAAAATCTTATAAACTTTAATTGCTATTAAAGGACCTTCAAGACTGGTTGCCGGAATTGAAGTGCCCGAATGTGTCCACGTCCTACCGGGAGACGTTCGCCCACTCGACATGTCTTTCGAATCAACACTGTCCATTTGGTTACAGCTGCTGCCCTGATCCAGGTGAGCCCATTTAATAGGTTTAACATTGGTTTATCAGTATATATTTATGTATATATATATATATATATATATATATATATATATATCCACACAATGTATATATATATATATATATATATATATATATATATATATATCCACACAATGATATATATATATATATATATATATATATATACACACATATATAGACACACATACACACATATATATATGTATATATATATATTTATATATATAAATATATATTTAGACCTCAGACCTTGCCCTTTGTTGGGTTGATATAAACAGGAAAACCCTGAAAGTCTATAATATTTATGTATATTTATTCTCAACTATATAATGCCAAATACATAACGAACCTGGATAGGAAAGACAAAAAAGCATACACAGTATTACACAATGGTTGAAAAATTCATTTGTATACCAGTTTAAGTCTGAGCTTACTTTCCCTCGTTATACAGCTTAGTGTGATGTGCTGTTTTTATGTCTTTTCAGTTAGGCTGTATTCACAATCATATGATTGTGAATGCATCTTAATTAAAAAGGCTTAACGGAATTGAGTTATATAACACCTAATACAACATAGGGAGAATAAGTAGAGACTGATTCTGTTGTATTATAAAATATTCTATCCATTGCGTGATAAGGACTCATTGTCTTTTTCTATCAAGGCATTTAGTGGTATATAACTGTGAACATTTTCTTTTATTTAGTATTATATAACTATGAAGTCCCATTTCTTCCAGTTATATATATATATATATATATATATATATATATATATATATATATATATATATATATATATATATATATATATATATTTATCAATTACACAAACGCAGTAACACTTCTTCAAGTACTGCATGGCAAGTGGTACGTAAGCACTGCGTGAGTAAATAGTCATGCATCGTGAGATTGTTTGGTAACTACTACACTTATTGAATGGAAAAAAAAAAGTTCTCAAAAAAAAAAGAAAAAAAAAATCTGGCTTTTCGATACATTGCTCGCTGACTGATGCATTGAAAATCTTTGGTTGTTCACACATTTGATCATATTCTGATTTATTCGTACACAGTACTGTACTGTATAGTAAAACTGCAGTTTTAGAAGTTGGTTGTTTAATTTTCCGATTGGAGATTTGAGTTTTTAACTCCCTTGATATTATTAATAATTTTTAGCTCTTACGGAATTTTAGGTTAGTAATTTGCAATCTGAAAATGGAAAATATTACTTTTTCTTAGATTATGGCAAATTAATGTCATACTAGTTTTAAGGAAAAAGTTCCTGAATCTTTCCCTCAATATCACACCTCCATCTGAATGCGGGAATCAATAATATTAACATCCGGGAGGGCCATAGAAATAAAGATGATTTGAATGGAAAAATAATTTCTCTTATTCTCATCCGGCATTCATATAATGTACATGCCTCCCCCCACACCTTCTCTCACGCCTTTCCATAGACTATTAATGTCAACAGGCTGTAGACCTAGTTTCTTCTTCGAGACTGAAATACAAAAGGGTTGTGATCAACCCAATTCATAGTATTTCCTGATACCACCGTCTGAACCTAATAATATATTAGAGGAGTATGAAAATTTACATGCATTTTTTTTTTTATATTATTCCAAACTGATTGACGTCGATATTTAACCAACTTAGAGCGATAAGCATTAGGGAACTGTCGAAATCAATATTTCTATAATTAAGATTCTTTTCATATGCTTATATAGAAGTTATCAATTTGCTATTTTTTACAGAAATTTTACTTGTCCATTGCTGAAAACCAGCAAGATTTATGGGTCGCTTTTTTCATGCCATCATGAATATAAGCTTTAGACAGATTTATGAGAAAACTTAAAAGAAATTAAAGTTATTGTACAGCCAAATTCCAGAGTACGATGGTACTCTTTTACTTACATGAGCTTATGGCACTCTCTATACTAAGAAAGTAATTGTTTGCGAGTGTTTGCATTCTTTAATTTGACTTCACATTACATTTGGATATTTCTGTAATAGTATTAATTGTTATCGCTATTCTTTAGGAAGATTTAATCCTTTCTCACAGACCTCAAGCTTATTGTCAATCTAAAGACTGTTCCCCCATCCCCTATCAAAATTTCAACCCTTCTCCTTAATCAATTTATTAGTATCACTTGTTCAATTCAATTTCTTAGTCGTGTTGTTCAAGTAGAAAACTCGATTTTTTCTTTAAATAACGAGATCAGTTTTATATTTTTTTCTATTACTATTTTCTCCATCCAGGTTTTTTATATTTTTATTTAATGTAGTACCAAGTGTCAAAGGGTGTCACAATAATTTACTTGTCAATTTTTTTTGGTAAGTTTGTAAACCCCTTTATAGAAAAAGTTAATCCCTTGTCACGTAGAGACATGGTTGATTACTGAAAACCTGTAAATATCGATACTCTATAGTTTCAGTAAAGATCTCATGTCCAAGATTTCTAATAAAATTTCCTAGAGAGAACCATTCCAAAAATTTGATGTATAACTCTCCTTTCTCATCGGGTTCTCAGAAACACTACACCTTCAGTGCATGAATGCACAAGGCGAGGTAGCACAACATTCGTTGTCCATGACCTGCTTCATCATAGGAAAAGACAAGTATGATACCCGCATGCAGTGTGAGGAACCAGAGGATTGCAGAGTTGGTTCCGTATGTTGCAATGGAAGCTGCAGATCGCTTAAAGGCGTAGATACCTGTCCTTTGAAAACATTGTAAGTGTCATAGAAACCCTAAAGTGTTATGATTTACACACAGTCAAACATGAAGTGGAGCCATTTGGTTTTATAAATACAGTAGACTGTAGAAATCTCAACTTCATCTGAAGCACATTTTCTTTATAAATTTTTATTGATTTCAAGATACAGTAACATTTTCTTCAAACACTCCTGAAATGCAATTTTTCAATGAAACTGTGATCAGTTTCCAGTGACCAATAATGAACTTACAAATCATCTGAATGGTCAAAAACGTTGCCATATACTACCGAATATATGGGCCAACTTTTTTTACATTTAAATTTATTTATAATTTTTTTTTCTTTTCCTGCATTCGCGTTTGATGATTTTGCCCATTAAACAGATCTTAGATTAGTACGTAAATATTTATATTTTCTTTCCCTACAGGTATTGCAAGCATAGCAAGGCCTGTACACCCATTGGCACTAGTTGTGAGAAGGTGTGTAACCCAACAAATGTTTTGTGTTTGAGCACCAATGAATGCGGACCAGAAGCCGACTGTGAATTTGGTAAGTTATATTCTCTCTCTCTCTCTCTCTCTCTCTCTCTCTCTCTCTCTCTCTCTCTCTCTCTCTCTCTCTCTCTCTCTCTCTCTCTCTCTCTATATATATATATGTATATATATATATATATATATATATATATATATGTATATATATATGTATATATATAGATATATATATATGTATATATATATATATATATATATATATATATATATATGTACATATATATATGTATGTATATATACACACATACTTTCAAGTATCAAACCATAAATAGTTCTTAGTTTCGAAGTCACACTACTTTGGGACTAACAAAACCAAAGGGGAACCATGTTAAGTGCATCAGCCCAGTCGGTTATTCAAACTAAAGTCTATAAATTGATGCAGATCTTGGTAGTCAAATTGACAATCAAATGTTATTCCCCAGGTGGAGTGTATTCAACCTTAATAACTATTAACTTGTTATATGAATATAAATATATATGCACATACTGTACAGTTAAGCACACATGAATACACACACACACACATATATATATGTATATATATATGTATATATATATATATATATACAGTATATATATCATATATATATATATCTATATATATGTATATATATACATACATATATATATATATATACATATATATATATATATATATATATATATATATATATATATATATATATATATATATATATATAAACACACAGTCTGCACTTATTATCCACTGATTCCAAATTATTGATTGACTTCACCACAGTTGACAATTTGGTACTAATTTGAAAATTATACTCATAATTTCCCTTATACTCAACTAAATAAATGATAGTTTTCCCGAGACAGAATTTACTGAATTGTCCTCTCACACCCTCCCCCCACCCGGAGAATTTTTGTTACAAAAGTCTGAAATTTCCCTTTTAAATTACCTAACAAATAAAACAAAATGCTGAGTAGAGTTTAACATGTCTAGTTTTGTAATTTTGATACCGTTTTCGAGATATCGTTTGAAAAATTAAGTGTTTTATTTGTTAGTAAATAAGCGTTATCATATTATCAGAAATTTTAAATACAGTAATTTCTGATATCCTTATTTTTTCTACCTGAAGTCAGAAACTGTATAGAAACCGAAAACTATTCATACATATATCATACTAAGGTAATCCAAAACTTTTCCACCTATTTAGAAAAATGTAGTCTTTTCTTATTTTCTTAGATATTACAGTTTTATTATTATACATTTTATATCATATGTTGCATAAATATATAAGAATAATTTCAGAGCCTCTGTAAGTAATGTATTTTATTGGTAAAGTAATTAATAAGGCATAACCCAGGAGTCGACCCTAAATATTTTTGCAGGCTTATGAATGTACAATCAAATCCTTCCACCGCTTCTATCCTCCCCGCCCCCAGCGCCTTCCTTAGACTTTAGCTTTGGAAGACAAGGAAGTATTATTAAAAATCTCTTGATAAAATTAGAGACGCATATTTTGAGTAGAGTTGAATATATCTATTTAAATTTTGAAGTAAATAATAAAGTTACCTGATTATAAGAGATTCTTTGTAAATTCAAGCTAAGAACAATTAGCTTCAAAATTTTTCGTTTTTGTTGAGAGAGAGAGAGAGAGAGAGAGAGAGAGAGAGAGAGAGAGAGAGAGAGAGAGAGAGAGAGAGAGAGAGAGAGATGATTAAAATTGTTTATGACTATACAGCTTTACATTTTACTATTTTTTTTTCCAATACCAAATAAATACGTTATACTTTGTGTAATATATTTAGAGCCACTTTCAAGTTTATTTTTTATTGGCAACGTCATAAAGTACAGATAGCGCAAAATAAGTTTGTTAACAGTAGTATTGTTATTCATTGGTTTGTATTTCATGAACATTTACTATTGCACATATTATTATTATTACTTATTCATATCCTTATTATAAATATTACAACACAATTTAGTCGCCTATACTGGTATTCATTTTTATTTAACATTTTAGTGTTGTACTTTAAAATGCAAATACTTATTATCAGAAATTTTATATGAATTGAAACTAAGAACAATTAAATTCCAAAACTTTTTTTTTAGAGCGAGAGAGAGAGAGAGAGAGAGAGAGAGAGAGAGAGAGAGAGAGAGAGAGAGAGAGAGAGAGAGAGAGAGAGATGATAATAGAAGTGTAAATTTATTGAGCTATATTGATATCTAAATACATTACATACTTGCTTTTGCTTATTATACATTTAAAAGCAATCACAGTGAGTACTTCGGGGAACATTTAGGAGTACTCACAGAAAAAAAATAAAAAAAGCTTTTACATCTACAGACTTTAGAGTCGTTGACAATTAGGCGGATTTCATTATCCATGGAAGCGTCTGGTTTGTTAGTTCAGATTGCCCGGCTCTTGGCACGAGGCACTAGCCCTTAATGGGAGGGTCCTGAATGAAATGCTCATAGAGAAAGAGGACCAACTATATACAGTATGTATATTTGTTACGTCCTATGTGGATAGTTGCCTAATGTGAACATTAGGCATAGAATTGCCTAATGCTGGCATCAGGCAAGCCATTTGCACCATATTTAAAAAAAAAAAAAAAAAAAAAAAAAAAAAAAAAAAAAAAAAAAAAAAAAAAAAAAAAGCCTGATGTCCACATTACGCAGCTTAATTTTACACGATGTGAATACTACTTCCTTGACAAAATTTGTCTAATGTTAACATTGTGCAAATTGTTAGAGACTGTTATTAAGTTAATATATATCACGAATGATGAAGACAGTTTTAAGAACTATTATTTTAGGATCTAAATCAATGAAAGATCAATAAGAGATAAAAGTCAATCACAGAGATCTCAGGGTTAAGTGGACTCCAGTTAGTCATTTTTGCATGATCTGATCGGAGACAGTGCTAGTTCCATTCAATTTTTTTCCTAAGGCAACTGCATCGTTGTGATGGACATTGAGTTGTACATTGGAACTTTGTATATCCTTGCCCGCCTGTGGCTCTTGCTTTTGCTGTTCAAATTGAAAGGAAGACACCAAGAACTTCCTCCGCATTTATCAGGGGCTGTTCGATTGCTCTCAGGTCTGTTGAACCACTATCTACATCTGGGACCCTCGGAATAGCACATTAACCAATGAACAATAGCCTAAGTAGATGTTTGTCCTTAATCCTTGATCAGCCGAAGCACGGATCTTTTGGAAAGTTGGAGCTACTATCTCTTTCATTGCCTGTGCGTCTATTTCTGCATCTGTCTCTGCTTCTGGCTCTACCCTGCTTCTCCCTCTGTCCCAGTTTCTGCCTCTGTCACATTTGATGCATTTGATGCCTCGGTATAAAGTTCTGTGTCAGCATTTTCAGCTTCTTTCGAATCGAGAAATGCCTCAAAGTCTTCCTGTACTTGGCAGGATAGATGCTCCTAATCCAACCTGTGGATCTTGTCCAAAATATAACTTCAAATGATCTGTGGCCAGTTGTTTCAAGATGGCTGATGTTAACTTGCCTTTGTCGTTTTCCTTCATCGAAATGGGTAGTCTGTCCTGGATTACAGCATTTAGCCGTTCATCAGCGCCCTGGCTTTCAGAATGACGTGGGCGTCCAGCCACCAGCTTCGAAACTGGCTAGAGCACTGCAAGTTCAGTGACAATGGCATTAAAAAACTCCCGACCGTTGTCTGACTGCAAAACCGCATGTGTTCTAAATGCCAAAAATATGTCCTAAAGATTCGCTGCAGCCTCTTAAGTTCTTTTTGCTGTAAGTGGAGGCAATACACAAAATTTGCTTAAATAATTTACAAATGTCACGATGTACTTGAAGTCTCCATATGGCAATGTTCGAAACTTGGTTCTGCTCTGCTGCTTGCCTAGCCTGTTCCCAACGGCTCTTAATAATTGTCTTGAAGTTTCGAACAACATTCTTTGAATCTCCACTCCAACGACAGCGGTTCTTCATTCTATTCACATCAGGCAAGATATCATTGCCCAATATGAAAGTACCACTTAAAATGAACATTATGAAGTAATTTTCGTATCGTAAACATTTTGCAGATTTTTTGACTGATATGGTAATTATCCACCTGGAGAGTAACTATATATATATATATATATATATATATATATATATATATATATATATATATATATATATATATATATATATATATATATATATATATATATATATAGCGGATTTTG
>NC_090725.1:127591055-127593555 GCF_036898095.1 Palaemon carinicauda | reverse complement strand
CTCTACGTTCCTCCTAGCCTGACAATGCACTCAACCGAGTTTGGCTGGTACTGCTAAGGTGCCACAGCCCACCCTCCCCTGCTATCCACCACAGATGAAGCTTCATAACGCTGAATCCCCTACTGCTGCTACATCCGCGGTCATCCAAGGCGACCGGAGGAAGCAGCAGGGACTACCGGAACTGCGTCACAATCGCTCACCATTCATTCCTATTTCTAGCACACTCTCTTGCCTCTCTCACTTCTATCCTCCTATCACCCAAAGCTTTCTTCACTCCATCCATCCACCCAAACCTTGGCCTTCCTCTTGTACTTCTCCCATCAACTCTTGCATCCATCACCTTCTTTAGCAGACAGCCATTTTCCATTCTCTCAACATGGCCAAACCACCTCAACACATTAAATCATTTCCACTCAAGCTGCTAACTTATTTCTTACACCCGTTCTCACCCTCACTACTTCGTTCCTAACCCTATCTACTCGAGATACACCAGCCATACTCCTTAGACACTTCATCTCAAACACATTCAATTTCTGTCTCTCCATCACTTTCATTCCCCACAACTCCGATCCATACATCACAGTTGGTATAATCACTTTCTCACACAAAACTCTCTTTACATTCATGCCCAACCCTCTATGCTTTACCACTCCCTTTACTGCCCCCAACACTTTGCATCTTTCATTCTCTCTCTGGCGTACATCTTCTTCCACCACCATTTGCTGTAACAACAGATCCCAAGTACTTATACTGATCCACCTCCTCAAGTAATTCTCAATTCAACATGACATTTAACCTCGCACCACCTTCCCTTCTCGTACATCTCATAACCTTACTCTTACCCACATTAACTCTCAACTTCCCTCTCTCACATACCCTTCCAAATTCTGTCACTAATCGGCCAAGCTTCTCTTCTGCTTCTGTAACCAGTACAGTATCATCATACGCAAACAACAACCGATTTACCTGCCATTCATAATCATTCTTGTCTACCAGTTTCAATCCTCGTCCAAGCTCTCGAGCATTTACCTCTCTCACCACTCCATCAACATACAAGTTAGAGACATCCATGGCGACATCACACATCCCTGTCTCAGCCCCACTCACACCGGAAACCAATCACTCACTTGATTTCCTATCCTAACACACGCTTTACTAACTTTTTAGAAACTTTTCACTGCTTGGAACAACCTTCCACTAATTCTATATAACCTCATCACATTCCACATCGCCTCCCTATCAACTCTATCATACGCTTTCTGCAGATCCATAAACGCAACATACATCTCTTTACCTTTTGCTAAATATTTCTCACATATTTACCTAACTGTAAAAATCTTCTAAAACCACCATGTACTTCTAAGATTGCATTCTCTTTTATCCTTAATCCTATTAATCAGTACTCTACCATACACTTTTCAAACCACAATATTTCTTAATATCTATAAATTAAATAAGGTTTCCTGTTCTATTTTGTGATGATACTGCTCTATTAACTTATACTGTACCTCTTCTTATTCTCTAGGTCAAAACTGAAGGAAATTATAAGATTATTAATTTGTTGTTCCATTTATTTCAAGGCCTACGACTCTTTCAATTATTCTATTGTAACCATCATTAGAGGTGTAATAATTTGGTAGTAAAACTATATTCCAATTCAAAGGAAATCATTGGACAAAATTAGATTAAAAACCTAGAATCCAAGCAAAATGTTTAGAAATCCACACCTTAAGATGATAAAAATCATCTTAGGGTGTGGACCGAGGAATTCCATGAAGTTTCACATGATGTTGATTTGACATATGCATCAAAAAGATTGAGTGGTCTCTTAACTGTTAAGTTAATAGGTCACTGTGGCTACGAATAATGCGAATTTATTAGATTCAAGTGACATGAATTTTCCCTGTGCACTATAGGTTGGATTGGATTGGAGAAGAATAATATTTTGATACTCCAGTGATAATGCATTTTTTAAAGAAGGGTGGGTGGGTGATGATCAGGGGTTTGTTACGTGAGTTTAAAGGAGCATCATGCAATGGCACACGAAAAGCTTACATTACGTTGGAACAAATTTAGTAATATCCGAGGATGGATCAAGTAGAAGATGATATAATTGAAAATGATAACTTGTTATTAGGGAATCAAACCTTCTTAAGTGACTGAAGTGTGGATGATACAATGTTATCAATGAGAGTGACGTCAGAGAACAGTGACTGCTTCAAGAAAGGAATTTTAAAGTAAATTTCAGAAAGATCAAGGCTACGAGGGAAATGAAGGATTTTATGGTTGGTGGACTATTGGATCTTGTAAATTCTTATATGTGTCTGAATGAAGGCAAATAGAGAAAGAGAAGTGAAGCAGTGAAAATAGCAACATCGCAAAGACATATCTTATGAAGATTGAAGTCTTCGTTGAATCAACTTATATTTTATGAAAATTGAATGTGATGGTTAATTGTGAATGAAAAAGGGTGGATACTGATGACATTATTTGTTTGTGT